>NC_136478.1:2640195-2899130 GCF_902686455.1 Sciurus vulgaris
ATCTCTCTCCTCTCCCTCTCTCTCTCCTCTCCCTCCTCTCTCTTTCTTCTCTCTCCTCTCTCTCTCTCCTCTCTCCTCTCTCTCTCCTCCCTCTCTCTCCTCTCTCTCTCTCCTCTCTCTTTCTTCTCTCTCCTCTCTCTCTCCTCTCTCTCTCTCCTCTCTCTCTCTCTCTCTCTCTCTCCTCTCTCTCTCTCTCTCTCTCTCTCTCTCTCGGTACCAGCGATTGAACCCAGGGTTGCTTACCCTCTGAGCCACACCCCCAGCCCATTTTTGGTATTTTATTTAGAGACAGGGTCTCGCTGAGTTGCCTAGGGTCTTGCTAAGTTGCTGAGGCTGGCTCTGAACTTGTGGTCCTCCTGCCAAAGCCTCCCAAGTGCCTGAGATTTCCGGTGTGGCCACCGTGCCCAGCCGTCCACCCCCCTGCCTTGGTGGGTTATTCTCACTGAGTCGACAGTTCTGGGTTGAACGTTGCCTCTTTGTTTACACTGTCCCGCTGCTGCCCCACCATCTTCCGTTTGCATTGTTTTGACGGGGAATTCGCGGCCCTCCTCAGCGCTGCCTGGCGTTTGAAGATTTTCTCTCTATTCCTGATTTTCTTCTGTGCTGGGACTATCGTGGGTGGTGGCATGCCTTGGCACAGCCCTTCCCTCTCTCTGCCCAGCGCTGTGGCGTCATTGGTGTAAGCCTCTTATCAAGTCTGTGAGCATTTCCGTGGTTATTTCTCGGAGGACCCTTCTGTTCCTTCGGTCTCCCCCAAGACTCCACTCGCACTCCCTGAGCCCCCTGAGGTCCTCCCACCCCTCCGGGGCTCCCTCTTTGCTTTCCCTGGGCCTCATTCTCTCTCTGCTTCTTCCGGGATGGTTTCTGTGGCTGAGGCTCCCCTGGCCGGATCCTTCCTCCCGTGGCGGCTCTGTACTGGTGACCCTTACAGTCTTTTTCATTTCAGATGCTGCTTTGCTTGGGGTCTTTTTAAAGATCTACCCCACCTCTCTGCTCGCCATGCTCAGGTTTCTCCGACCTCCGATGTGTGGACGCAGTTGCAATGACCATTGCTGCCTGGGTCTGCCAGTTCCACTGGCTCATCTCCGCCCATTTTTGATTTCTCACCGTGGCTTGGGCCCTGCTTCCTTGCACGTCTGTTGATTTGGGACTGGAGGCCAGATATTGCCGTCATATCGTTAGATGCTAGGTATCTCTGTATTCACGTCAACACCTTGAGGTTCCTGCAGGACACAGTCAGTCACCTGGACACAGCTTGACCAGCTCGGGCCTCTGGAGTCCACTCATTTCCCATTACTCAGATGACTGGCCTTCATTGCCAAATGCCCAACAGCTAAAAACTGTCATTTCATGTATTTTATCTGTGTTTTAAATAAAGCTGTAGGAGGGGGCAGCATTGTGATGCTGTTCGTCCATTTTGACTGGGGCAGAGATCAAAATCAATGTTTTTGTGGGTCAAAAAATGGCCAGTTGCAAACATCCCTGGATGAACAGTTAGGATGTGGGAAGTTGCTGCTTTTCCTGAGGGTGAGAAAGCAGGCCATTGGCTCGAGCTTCAGGGGTCTTACACTCGGAGCTGAGCTGCTCTCCAGTCGAGAAGCCGGACCGTCAGGCACATCTTCTGCGCACCTGCACTCCTTTATGCTGGGTCTTCACAGCAATCTTTCACAGCCGCTTCCCGCCTCCGTGGCCTGGAGGAGCAGCGGCCTGCTTTCCTGTCTGAACCGCCAGCCAGTGCCCTGTTGTGGCCATCCCCCGTGTACAGGGCGTGGGCCTGGAGGGGGGCTCCTCCCGAGTGGCCCCAGTTACCATTCAGCAAGGCTGCGGAAGGCCACGCTGCACGGCGACTTTTGGACTCTGACAGAGGCGGGCTCTGTCTTACCCGGGTGGCCTCAGCGATGCTGCATTTAAAGCAGCCCTGACATCTAAATCATGTCCCTCGCCAGAGCCCCGCGTGGACTCACAGGGGCCCTCTGCTTTCTGGTGAGCCACAGCCCATTCTGCTACCCAAGGTCTCATGGGTCCCCACGTGTCCTCGGCCAACAGATCTGCTTATCCTGTCAACATTGCTCAAGCCTGGACGTGTCCCCAGCGGGTGCCCCTGGCCAGGCAGAGGTGAGCCGTGACCCTGGAGCCCTCTCTGTCCCTCGCCTCCCACCCTTCCCTTGAGTCACAAGTGGGCGTCCACCCAAGAGCACTGCCCAGCTGTGTGCTCGTTACACGCAACACGGTGGAGATGGCTTGGCAGAAGATGAGCAAGAAATCAAGTCACTCCAAGCACACACTCCGTAATCAAGGGCACTGTCCCCCAGGCAGAGAGGTCACCTCCCCAAGCTGGGCTCAATTAGAAGCCACAGGGAGACACCGCTCCATGGCGGCTGGTCTCAGAGACCTGGGGACAATCCTCAGGTCACTTCTGGGGCAGTGGTGGTGGCCCTGCCGTGGCTCTTGGGGGCCATGCTGCCCGCTCCCCACGGAGGCCTGGTTTAAATGACACTCTACCCAGAAACCACAAGTTTATGAATCCCAGAAGTTTCGCTCACTCGGGTCTGGCGGAGAGCTTGGCTGACGTTACAGGAGACATTTTTCTCTGTCAGGCAACAGAACGCAGCACAAAGAAGCCAGCTGCGAGGCCTCAGAGCCCAAGTCTCTAATTAAAACAGTGGAAAATTAGATAACTTCACAGATTCATCACTGCCGCGGCCGGCTGTCGGGGAAGGGCTCCGAGGCGCCCCCCACCCTTTGTTTATACATGACAGGGCCCCTCGGTTGCTCTTGCGTGTGTGAGAGGGAGTGTGTGTGCTGTGCACACGTGGACACGTGTCTATGTCTTACCGTCCTCTGGTCTGACCCTCTCTGCTTTTCCTTTTCTTATTCTTTCCCTCTTTTCTTCACAATCCATCAAATATTCATAGGCTAGTGGCCAGCCAACGAGAACTCCAGAGGACCACGGTTTTATCCCCTGAGACGGAGGACACTGTTCCAGGTGAGCTTCCGCAGCATTTTCCTGGATTCCCAGCCATCCCTCTGCCGGAGGAAGCCGTCCCAGGAGCCCGGCCAGCCCTCCAGGTCTCCGGTGCGGGGCCGGGCGGGGCTCCGCTGGAGTCTGTCCTGACAGAGAAGCTGTGCTGTCCACCTGTACAACATCTGACCTCAGTGCACCCCATGCCCAAGGATGTAGGAAGTCCCAGGGATGAGCAGAGGTGGTTGTGACAGCCACCATTTATTGTGCTTTATAAGCACGATCTGGTTTTCCTTACCCCAAAGAGCAGAGTCAGGCATCATCAATCTCCCTGTCCTCCAGAGAGGGAAACAAGGCTTGTGACGGGTGGACAGGGCAGGCTCACCTCGGCCTGCACCTCTCTTGACACACAGGTCTCTCAGCAGGAAGTAGTCTCTGCTCTACTCCACCTACTTGCAGGCCCAGAGTGGTAGGAATCCAGTGCCATGGCCCCAGCACACACCCCTCAGCTCCTTCCTCAGAGACAACAGCTCAAGCCATGTGCTGGGGATTCCACAGAAGCCCATGTGGACTTCATCTTCACCTCAGGAAAGACAGAGTCCCAATGGCTGAAACCCTCTTACAAATATGGCGGGACTTCCTGGGACTGTCAATTAGCCTCCATGGAAGAATCTCAACAATCATTTTAAACACAACACAAATGCTGACAGGTGCATTTTAGACTAGTAAAGTCCCCCAAAATTGGTACCAACATCAAGAGATAACATTTTCTACGCTTGTCCCAAATACCAGACACCATTTTTAGTGCTTTAAATATGTGCTCTCACCCACCAATTCCCACGAATACTCCAACATGAAGCCTACAATGATAGTTCTTTGTTTTAGTGGTGAGGAAACTGAGGCTGACTGAGGCAGTACCCCAACAGTGCCATCAACACCTTAATCCACAGCCTTCCTAGGTGCTGTGCTCACTGCCTGCAAAGGCTAGTGTGATTCAACAGACGGCAAATAAAAACACAAGCTCGAATGTGAAGAAGCCATAGAACAGGGTGCACAGCTGTTTTCTAAGAGCAATAAAAGGCATCAAAGATACCTCATTTCTTCCTTCACCGCAAGGAGACGCCCAGGCTCCTGGTTGGTGTTTCAGCTTTACTCGTATTAAGGAGACTTTATCTGAAGGACTCGGTTCCCTGAGGTTAAGGGGCTTGTGGAAAGGATCAGAGTTGGTGAAAATGATGATGATGACAAGCACAGTAACACCCATGGTGGCTGCTATGCTTCAGATAGGACGTGTCCCCCAGAAGCTCATGTGTGAGGCAATGCCAGGATTTTCAGAGGTAAAACGATTAGGTTATGAGAGTGTAAACTAATAAGTGGGTTAATACACTGATATGGATTTACTGGGTAGTAACTGCAGGCAGGTGTAGTGTGGTGGAGGAATTAGGTCACTGGGGACATGCCTTTGGGATTTCTGTTTTGTCCTTGGTGAATGGAGCTCTCTCTGCTTCCTAGTTGCCATGTCCTGAGCTACTTTCTTCTGTCACACGCTTTGGGCTATAAAATTCTGTCTCCACTGGACTAAACTTCTGAAACTGTGAGCCAAAATAAACTTTCTATGTTATTCTTGTCAGGTCTTTTGGTCACAGTGAAAAAGCTAACTAAAACAGAAATTGGTATCAGGAGTGGTGCTATTGCTGGGACTAAACTGATATGTGGTTCAGAAGGTGTTGCAGCCTTTTGGAGTTTGTGGGAGAAGTTTGAAAAGTTTAGAAAAACAAGATGGAAAAGCTTAGAGTGTTGTTCTGGTGGAAGCTCAGAAGACCAGAATGCTGATAGGTGTGTGGACAGTAAAGACTGGGCTCATGAGGTTCCAGAGAAGGAGGACTCTATTGGGAGCTGGACTAGAGGAAATTTGTGTTCTGTTCTGGCTAAGAAGTTGTTGATGCTTTGCCCATGTTCTAAGACTTTCTATGAGACTGAATTTAAGTGATGAACTAATTAACCTGATGGAGAAAATTTCAATGCAGCACAGTATTCAGGCAATGGCATGGATATTGCTGGTGATTTTTAGTCAAGTTTACTGTGGTAATCAGGAACAGAAAGCAAAGCAAAAAGACTTTTAAAACTTGGAGATTGACCAGAAAAGTGCAAGTAAGACTGGATCTAAGGAAGATGTGGTTATTAAAGATACTATAGTCACTAAAGAGATGCTAAGTACTTTGCACAGAGATAATAGAAAAGTTGGCTTGAGGGTATCTCAGGAATTGGCAAAAACTCAACCATCTCAGGCTCAAGGGTGTAAAAGTAAAATTTTCTTTGAGAAGAGACCATAGAGTTGCCCTGTTTGCACAGGGGAGCCTAGAAAGTTGTTTCACCATGCTCAACTGCCCAGGTACTTAGAGGTTGCTGTGACCATGGTCCTGGGAGGCTTGGCTATTGCTCAGGATTGTGGCAGGTCATGTTGTGTTGCTTCTTCAGGAATGCAGGATGTTGGAATTATGGGATCATGGAGTCTTCCACTGAGATTTCAAAGGAAAGTCAGGCAAAGTATAATAGGGTCAAAGTCCCTGCAGGCTTCCCCTCAGAGGGTGATGCATGAGGGTGTGAGAATGAAGCTGAAGCTGCAGTGGAGACCCCTGAGATTAAGAGATGCCCATAACATGACATGCCTGCTAAGGAAAGCTGTAGGAATCAAGCAAAACCAACAGAGAGATCTTGTGGATTGCAACCAGCAAGGCCATAGGGGTGGAACTACACAAGATCTTAGGAGAAAATATCACAATTCCATGTGCCCCAAATGCTGAACATAGAGCTATAGAACTTGTTTGCCCACCTGGATTTTGGGCTTGTTTTAGTCTCATCCCTTCCCACTATGCTTCTCTATTTGGAATAGAAATGTTTACATATTGGATACATGTAACTTGCTTTTGATCTTTAGTCTCATAGGTAAGAGTTTGCCTTTGGTCTCAAATGAGATTTTGGACTTGGACTTTTGTGCAATACTTAAATTGTTCTGGGGATTCTCAGAAATGTACTAAATGTATTTTGCATTGTGAGATGGGCATGAGCTTTTGGTGGCCAACTGTGAAATATTACAGTTTAGATAAAAAGTGGTCCCCAAAAGTTCATGTGTGAGGCAATGCAAGAGCCTTCAGATGTAAACTGTGTCACATTATGAGAGGTGTAACTGGGAGGTGACTATAGGCAGGTAAGGCGTGGCAGGAGGAAGTAGTTTATTGAGGTTTCTATTTGTCCTTAGGAGTTCTCTCTCTCTCTGCTTCCTGGGTGCCATGTTGGAAGCTGCTTTCCTCTTCCACACCCTTCTTCCATGGTTCTCTGTCTCACCTTGGGCCCAGAGATATGGAGTCAGCCAGCCATAGACTGAACCCCTGAAAGTGCAAGCCAAAATGAGCTTTTCCTTCTCTATGTCCTTCTTATTAGATCTTCTGGTCGGTAATGAAAAAGCTAACTAAAACAGTGATGGCTATTATGATGGCGATGGTGATAGTGATATGATGCTGGTGATGTGATGACGATGGCCTGATGATAATGATGGTGGTGGCGATAGTGATGATGACAAAAATGATGCTGGTGATGATAATGGTGATGGTGATGGTGGTGATGGTGGTGGTGGTGATGATGGTGGTGATGATGGTGATGATGGTGATGATGGTGGTGATGATGGTGGTGGTGGTGATGGTGGTGGTGATGGTGATGATGGTGATAGTGATGGTGATGGTGATGACAGTGGTGTTGATGATGGTGGTGGTGATGGTGATGATGATGGTGATGGTGGTGATGGTGATGATGGTGATAGTGATGGTGATGGTGATGATGGTGATGGTGATGATGGTGATGGTGATGATGGTGGTGGTGATGGTGATGGTGATGGTGGTGATGGTGATGGTGATGATGATGGTGGTGGTGATGGTGGTGATGGTAATAGTGATGGTGATGGTGATGATGGTGGTGGTGGTGATGGTGATGGTGATGGTAGTGGTGGTGATGGTGATGGTGGTGGTGATAGTGATGGTGATGGTGGTGGTGGTGATGATGGTGGTGGTGATGGTGGTGGTGATGGTGATGGTGGTGATGATGGTGGTGATGGTGATGGTGGTGGTGATGGTGGTGATGGTGATGGTGGTGGTGATGGTGATGGTGATGGTGGTGGTGGTGATGGTGATGATGGTGATGGTGATGATGGTGGTGGTGATGGTGGTGGTGGTGATGGTGATGGTGATGATGGTGGTGGTGATGATGGTGGTGGTGATGGTGGTGGTGATGGTGATGGTGGTGGTGATGGTGGTGATGGTGATGGTGATGGTGATGGTGGTGGTGATGGTGGTGATGGTGATGGTGGTGGTGATGGTGATGATGGTGGTGGTGGTGGTGGTGATGGTGATGATGGTGGTGGTGGTGGTGGTGATGGTGATAGTGATGATGATGGTGATGATGGTGGTGGTGATGATGGTGGTGGTGGTGGTGGTGGTGATGGTGATGATGGTGATGGTGATAGTGATGGTGATGGTGATGATGGTGGTGGTGATGGTGGTGATGGTGGTGATGGTGATGACTTTGACGGCAATGTTGTAGCAATCACCTTTTCTCCTGTTTCTCCTGCACAGGATCCTGCTCCCACATATCTCCCCATTTCTTCTTCCACGAAGTATCCCCTAACCACCCATATGAGCAGGCAGCTCCCTGCAGCCCCCTGCTGCTTTCCCCCATCTGTGCATGTGTCCCTAGCTCCCAGCATGACACACAAATTGTGTATTTATTTACCGTCTCCCCAACAAAGTGTAAGCCCTGAGAGTAGGGGCTTCATTTCCTTCAGTGCCTAAACCAGTGCCTGAAATACTGTGGGTACCAGTGAGGCTGTGTAATGAGCAGGGGGCAAATGGATTGACCTCCTCATCCTATTGGACAAGCAGCATGTTATCCAGCTGTGGCCATTGCTGTTTCTCTCGCTCCTGAACCCACTTGGTGCAACATTCTAAGAAGCATCTCACCCATCAATTCACAGCAGCATACAGAAGAGTTCCCAATCACAGATGAGCAAGCCTAAGGCACAGAAAGGCCAAGAAACCTGCCCTAGGTCTCACAGCATATGAGTGGTAAGACCAGGATAATGCATAATCGCTGACATCCTGGGTCTCTGGCCCCATCTTCTCTACCTTTAGCCCACAACCTGCTTTTGAGGGAAAAACATGACCTTGGAACCTGAGGTTCCTGGTCTGAGCCACTCTGAGCTAAGTCATGTGAGCTGACCTGAGAACCTCTCTGAGCCTCAGTTTCTTCCTCATGCTGTACTCCCCCCATTATTCTCATGGAGTTATCACGAGAAGAAAGCAGAAGGTAGACAGCTGCGGTCCGTGAACTTGGTAGTGCCGTCAGCCTCGGGTCCTCTTTTCGTTGTTTGTTTGTTTGTTTGTTTACTGTGTGCACCATACAAGCAGGTCACAACACCTCAACATGAGTCCTGGCCCCTCTGGGCTCCCCGGCATCACCTCTGCTGTGAAGAAGGAGGTGGCTGGTCGTCTGATTGGCCATCAGACAGCACCTTCTGCTTCAGGCAGTGCGCAGACCGGGAGGAGCCAGCAGGACGCTGTGCCCGCCTCGCTCCCCCAGCCCAGTTACCACTCACCGCCCTGAGGATACAGGACAGGCGGGTGGCTGCAGCAGGAGCCGCGGGAGCTGGGGCCGGCCTCAGGACTGGACCGTCCAGAATCAGAAGCTGGAACCCTCGCTTCCTCCCAGAGCCTCCACAGGGGACGCAGCGGGAGCTGGTTCCAAACCAAGATCCAGGTGCGTCTTCGGCCAGCGGGGTTGAGACCCACCTGCTCAATGTCCTTCTGTTTATCCTGCTAGCATTTGTGGGCCTTCTCTGGTGCTCTCAGGCTCCAGCGGGTCGAGAGGCAGCTCGGGCCCCTGTGCTCCTCCGGAACTTGGGCGGGGCACCTATCTCTGTGGGTTTTCACTGGACACACCCGGATGCTCACCTGAGTGTGCTCTGAGGCCGTCTCCGAGAGCAGCGCTTCCCGACAGCCCACGGGGAGGAGAGCAACAGCCCTGCTTACAGCTCCCCAGCCTCCTGGGACAAACGCTCATGTGCCTGATCTCAAGCCACCAGTGCGAAGTCCTTGGAGGAGGAGTCAGGCCAGAGGGCAGTGGCTCGCCTTGTGAGCACTAGCCTTCTACTCAGAGCCCTGAGGCACAGGCGGGACCCCAGGGGCAGAGGTAAGAGAAAAGCTGCCGGGACGTGGTGGGTTCTGAGCACCGAGCACCTTGTTTTGTTCTGAGAGCTCATGATTTGAGGGTTAAGAAGGGCCAGACTCTGGTGAGGTGGTCGCAGTTGGCTCCAGCACCCCTGTGTGCCCACCACGAGCCTCCCACACGCAGGTGAGGCACAGGGAGGAAGAGGAAGTCGCTCAAGGCCACAGGCAGAGTCCACACTCAAGCTCTGCACACCCAGCCACGGGGACAGCCGCGTGCCAGCCTCCTGGGCTGTCTGAGGACAGCCAGGGGACTGTGGTGCATGGCGTGTGCTCAGCTGGGACCGCTGCACCGTGGCCTTTGTGGGCACAGGTGCCCATGCACCACCTGCGACTTCTGGCCTCCATGAGCTGCTGTGCAGAGGACGGGAGGCACGTCCACAGGGAGAAGCTCGGTGGTGCTGACCTGCCGGGCCAGGAGGGAAAGGCTGGCCATCGTGCTGCTGGGCGAGGACCCCACGGAGGAAGACATGGGACCCACCGAGTCCCAAGTGTCCGATTCTGTGGCCATTTCAACAATATTGACACAGGTTCATTAAGACCGGTTGGAAATGGGGACCTGGAGCTTCGATGTCCTTCACACACTTTCTAACGCTGTGCAGAGCCACACATGCGGAGGAATGCTCCGATCGATCCTGTCCTCAAAGGAACTGACCTCTTAAGACAATGATCACATCAAGTCACATCAGCCGCAGGTTCGCTGCTCAGTGTAAGTGTTTTAAAGCGCCCCGCAGGTGGGATGACGCCACAAAATGGTGAAGCTGAGATTTGAAGGACAAAGCGGAGTTTCGGGGCAGTGCAATAGCAGCAGGCTGAGCCGTGCTCCCTGTTCGGGTAGGAGAGCCTTTGCTCACCTGGGTCCCGCTCCCCGGACCCTCTGCCGTGAAGGTCGAAGCAAACTCCATCTCCAATGGGGCTCCATGGCTCGTCTTTCCAGAGGCCAGCCCTTCGCACCTTCAGGCCCTGCCACGCCATCGTGGTTGGCTGCGTCTCACGAGGAGGCTCCCAGACGGGCAGCAACGCCTGGGTTACTGGCAGTGGCTGGCAGGGCTGGACTCTCCTCCTCTGTTTTGGTGCTGGGCCACGGATTGACCCTGAGTCTTCTCAGCGTCCCCATCTGTACCTGGAGGAGCTGGAAGCTCCCACTTCACACGGCTGAGTCCTGAGGCGACAGCCCTGTGTTTGGCACCGCATGAGAGCGAAGGGCTGCAGGAGAGCCAGCTCTCATGTGGCCCGTGCTGCCCACGCCGCAGAGGTTCTTGGTGGGTCCACCAGGGACGCTGGGGCGGGGAGGTGGGCACCCTGAGCCCACGCATCTAGACCTGCAGTCCCCTGCCAGGAGCAGCAAGGGCACCTGGAAGCCAGCAGCCAGGTCCCGTGAAGCCTGTCATTGTGCCTGTCCCCACGAGGCAGAGGGTCATGGGGACGTAGCCGCACGGCGCGCTCCGGTCTCAGCCCTTCCTTTGAACTCTGACAGTAATTTCACATGTACATGTAGCTGCCAAGCCAGCGTGTTTGATGTCCTTTCCGGCTTTTGTAATGTTATTTCCTGTCGGGGATGGGGAGATGTGTTATTGATGTAGAAGAGTCACTTTTTGGCATGAAATTCCCCACACATGTAGAAAATCAGCATGGACGAACCCTCCAATGCAGAGGCTGTGAGAGCTTAAGATGCTGGGATTGTTTTGTCCTCCTGCCCCTCCTCCTTCTGACATGGGCGCTGTTGGGATCACCCATTTGGAAAATGTACCTGTGGACATAGAAGGGCAGACGGATAGACTGTCATCTTTGGGGAGTGTGTAGTTCCCTGTAAATTAGTTGTTGGTGTACTGAGAAATTACAGATACAAATCCCTTAAATAGTCAACATGAATGACGGCATATGCGGTGATTATAATGTACTGGAATGGAATGAAATATAACATAATCTAATATAACACAATATAATATAAAATTGGCACTATAGAGCAGGAACCAGCAGATATTTTTGTAAAGGACCAGATGATAAATATTTCATGCTTTGCAAATTATATTGTCTGTTTCAAGTATTCCAAGGCTCTATCCCAGCAGGAAAGCATCCACAGGCAACATGGTAAAGGATGGATGTGGTTATGTTCTAAGCAAACTCTACCTGTTCTCATGAGAAGCTCCTTTCTTGGTGGCATAAGTATGATCTGGCTGTGGTCACAGGTGTGGGCCAACTTCAGCCCATCAGCAGTGGTTTTCCCAGTTCTGGCTTAGAGCACTGGCTTAGGAGTCAGAAAAAAACCACATCAATAATAGCTGCGAGATCTTGGGAGAAGCTATTTAACTTCTGGGAACCTCAGTTATCCCACGTGTGAAATGGAGGTTTGGATTTGAAGTGCCTCACTGGGTCACTGAAAAGTTTAAATGAGATGATGTGTGTGAGATGCTGATCACAGTGCCGGGCAGAAGGTGAGTTCACAGGAGCCAGTGTTGTTGAGATTGGAATGCGGAGGAGGAGGAGGAGATGATAGAGAAGGGAAGAGATAGAGGAGGAGGAGGAAGTGGTGGTGGAGGTAGAGGAGGAGGAAGGGTTTCCTGGAAGAGCCCTGTCCTGGGAGTCAGGGACCTGCAGTCTGGACTCCTCTTGGCCACTGCCTCTGGGTGCCCCTCCTCTGGCAGGTGAGGAGGTTGAGCTAAGGATGTCCACTCCTTTCTTCTGCTTTGGGACCCTCCAGGGCCTCAGAGTATGTGGTGCTGTGGCGCCGACTGAACTCAGAGCAGCTCTAGCAACATACCCGTGGACAGGACAAGGCTTCGGTCTTCCCAAAGCTGTCTTCACTGGAAGGTCACCACCGGCCACCTTCATAACCGCACCCACATGTCCGTTAGTGTCCAGAGGCTCCCGCGGTGGTAAAAGCCCCGCGTTCTCAGGTGAACGTGCTGAGCCGGCTGTGACCCGCAAACCTCCCACCTCCTGTCTTCTGGTTCTGTCCGTCACTTCTTTTGTGACCAATCAGTTCTTAGCAGGGGTGCCCAGGTGGGCCCAGGGCTTGTGAGAACCTGGGTGGACCCAGCTCAGAGGGCCATTCAGCTTCCTGGCCCGGTTTCCCGCAAGTGGAGTGGAGCAGGAGGAGACTTGGAGGCTGGGGTGACGGGAGAGGCAGCCCTCCTGCTGTAAGGACACTGCTGTTTTCTCGAACTCTGTGCTGGGGTGAGATCTCCGCTGCTGGCCTGTCCAGTTGCAGGTCAAGGTCAGACACCTGGTGGAGGCAGTCGGGTGGATCTGACCCACTTCCACGCAGGGCCCACTCTGGCCTCCCTCCTGCACCCAGATGCCCGTGCGGCGGGTGAGCGGGGTGAGCACAACCTGTGTCTGCGCCTTTCTGTGCGGATCACGCTGGTGGTTCTGGAACTCACTTCTTCCCGGCAGTATGGTGTAGTGGACATCAGGGGAAGGCACAAGCCCTGGCCATCTCCAGGCTCCTTACACAGAGAAGGGCCTGGACGTCCTGCTGATTCGGTCACTGCCGCTAGACTCACTGTCACCACAAGGAAACTTCCCCAGACGCCCTGCCTCTTCCCTGGGGCATGAGCAGGGACCCCCTGTGGGGCAGGGTGTGGCCTGCAGCCTTGCATTTCTACCAGGCTTCCAGGGCCGCCTGCCTTGTCCATGGCCTCCTTCAGCGAGCTGGTGAGTGAAACCTCCGCAGACTGCAGCCGGACCCATGCTTACCCTCTGCGCTCCAAAGCTCTCCCCTCCGGGGCCTGCGAGGGAAACAGAATAAACCCAACCAAGTCGTCTGATGAGAACCCTGAGCTGCTCTCAGCCCGTCCAGACTGGCAGAGGATCAGTCCAGGGGAGGACACGCGGCGAGGGGATGTTCCTTCCCCTCCCTGGACGGAAGACGGCCATCTGCAGGAAGGGGTCAAGGCCCGTGACTGATGAGAACACAGCTTTGCTCCTCCCCAGCTGAGAGCTGAGAGCCAAGAGCGTGAGTCGTAAAGACAGGAATCAAAGGGACAGAGCACAGGCCGCTCACTCGGCTGGCCCTCTTGCATCAGAGCAGGGGGTGGGGTGGCAGAGGCACACTGGGGACCAGAGCCAGAGAAGGATCAGTGCGCAGCGTCCAGGGACTCAGAGGGCGCGCAGCACTCAGTTAGACCGTCCAGCCCCGGCTCCAGGCAGGGGCTGCACTGCTGCTGGCCTCCGCCTGTTCCCTGTAGGGCCACTTGATGATGTGGGGACCTCACGGGGCTGCTGCAAAGACACGACACACAGCGGGGACACTGGCAGACGTGGTGGGCAAAAGAACTGCCCTAGGATGTGGTGAGCTTCCTGCGGGAGGCTTTCTGGCACCACTGAGAGTTCATGCGCTGTGGCCGACCAGTGCCCGCTGACCGGTCTCCATCTCCACCACCTGCCTCTGCACTTGAGGGCTGAACCCAGCCACGGGCAGAGTTCTGGAGGCCCAGCCTTCCCCAGGGCCCTGCTGGGTCCTCAGAGGTAGTGACCTCTGGGCCAACGCCATGCCTGCAGCAGGGTCCTGCCCTCTCTCTGAAGCCCCTGCTGAGTACTGTACCCCACTAGCCAGAAACGAGCAAGATCATTGTATAATATTTTATTATATCACTTTAAAAAACTGCTAGTCTTCTGGCTGAGACAGGAAGATCACAGGTTTGAGGCCAACCTCAGCAACTTAATGAGGCCCCCAGCAACTGAGTCTGACCCTGTCTCTAAATTAAAAAGGAGAAGGGCTGGGGATGTGGCTCCAGGACAAAGTGCCCGGGTTAAGTCCCAGGACCAGAAGAGCACAGCTTGTGAGCCTTGGTTTACGGAGCCTCGCTTCCCGACCTCCCTGCCGTGAGCCAGATGTGCTGGTGAGGGGCTCCCCAGGACAGTGCCCCTGCCCCTGAAGGCAAAGGTTTCCCGAGCTCCCAGCGGGTGACAGCTGCCTCACTCCCACCCAGGGCAGCCAACTGGGCATGAGAGAGCCCACCAGGCGCGGCCAAGGGCAGGAACTGGACCTTCAGGGCCCTCGGGTGTCCGCTCGTGGATCGTTTCCATGACGTTCCCTGAAACTGAGAAATAGCTCTGGGGTCACCATCTTGACCTACTTAGGGGGAGAAGGGCAGCCCTCCTCCTGGGCCCTCCTCCCGCCCTCCCCTCCCTCCTCCCATCCTCCTCCCTTCCCACTCCTGCCCCCCCTCCTGTCCTCCCCTCCCTCCTCCCTCATACACCCTCCTCCCTCCCCTTCTCCTTCCTTCCCTCCCTCCTCCCTCAGTCATCTCATTCCTCTCCTCCACCCCAGCACCACTGCATCCCCTCTCCCCTCCTTCCACGAGTCCAGTGGTGGACGCTTGGGCCCATGCTAGTGTCCTGCTCTCAGAGTGCTGCCAGGCTCTGGGGACATCAGGAAGGTTGTGTGTAGCAACCACCATTTTTGAACCCTGGGGCTGGGGACGTCCTGGAGCTACTGGACAGCAGGAGAAATGGGCGTGAGGGTGGGGTGGGCTTGCTGCGGCAAGGGCTGGAGCCCGTGGGGATCACAGGGGCATGGAAGGTGTTTAGGACATGGGCAGCGGGCAGTGGAGCCAGGGCAGACAAAGGAGCCTGCTGTGGGCACGGCCGGGACCAGGCAAGGCCCCTCCACAGCACGGGGGGTCTGCCCTGCCTGCCCAGCTCCCTTCCAGGACCCCAGGTTTGACACGGGAATGCACAGGGGCAGCTCCTCTCCAGCTGCTTCTGCAGGGTGGACATCTGTGAGGGAGATGCAGGCCTGGGCCCTGGGGTCAGCCCTGCGGGGCAGCAGGTGGGGAGGGACACAGCCACAGAGGCCTGGCCAGGAGGTCGTCTCAGCAGCGGCTTCAGCTGACCCATGGGGAGATCTGGGTGGGTGCCCTCCGTTGGTCTTGCTGAGGGGCCAGTCCCCAGACATACGGGCCCCCAGGGGCTGTGGCACCATGTGAGGCCTTCAGGCAGGTGACACTCCGGCGTCTGAAGAGCAGGGCCTTGTGTCCACATAGTGGTGGCCCCCACAAGACCTGACTCAGAACCAAGTGACCTTAGGGGAAGAAACTGGACAGACACTCAGGGCGAGACCTGCCCAGTCAGGCCAGCAACCTCCAGGTGGTTGGCTTGGTCAGAAAGGGACGCGCAGGAGGTGAGAAACCAGGAAACGAGTGGGGCCTGGTGGGCCGCACGGCGCCTGAGTCCAGTGCCAAAGGGCCTGCAGCCCTGGGTGAGAAGCCTGCTCTGCCTTCCCCGGGGGCCCTGCAGGGAGAGGCTCAGCCATGAGCATCCAGCAGCGAGAGGTGGCCCTGGAAGCTGTGCATCCCCCAAGGAGCCTCTCTCTACGGCCACTTCCCAGGAGGACAAAGGGCGAGGAAGACCCTCCAGGCAGTGGAGAAGAGAGGGCTGGGCAGCAGGGCACGGGTCCCTCTCCAGGGCAGCAGCAGTGGTGCCGGCCAGTGCTGTGTGCCCAGCTTCACTTGCCTGTGTGGCAGCGCCGACAGGTCGGCCTGCTCCTGCTGTACGCTGCCCCAGCTCTGCGCCGGCTGGGATGCAGGGCAGCGGCTGGTCTCTTCAAGCCTGCGTCCCCCAGGTCAGAGAGACCGCTGTGCCTGCCCCAAAGCTCCTGGGCTTTGGGTGGGGGGTTCCTCGCGGCACTTTTGCATCGTCTTGCCTGGGGGGTGTGGTGCGTGAGGGGGAAGGGCTGTGGAAGGGGCGAGTGACCAAGGGCGGCTAGCAGAGTGGAAGGCTCATGCCACGGACCCCTGCTGCCGCGTCACGGTGACCAGTGCTCGGGGTTTAGGACAAGTGCTTGTTACCACTCCAGCTCCCCTTCACACGGACAGAGCGTCCTGATGAGACACAGTAAGGTTGTCTTGTCTCTGCCCCGTGGTGTCTGGGGCTCAGGCAGAAAGACCTGGCCAGTGGGGAGTGTCCAGCAATTCACGCCACCGAGTGGACTAGCACATTCAGCAGCCTCAGGGCAGCTGGACTCCTCAAAGGCCTGGAGCCACACAGTGTCCTTTCTGCCCACCAAGCCTCAAGGGGTGGGACATGGCTGCAGGTTCTGCAGGCTCTGTCTACCACCCCTGGCGGACAGATGGTGTCAGGGCACCTCCGCTGGATGATCCTGTGACAAGCAGCCCCCCCGTAGTCCAGTGGCCATGGCAACGGCCGACAGGTCTCTTCCACGTGCCTTCCCTTTCCAGGGCCCAGGCAGCACGAGACACCCTGTGGTGCTCTGGGGAACACCAGGCCCAGGGGAAGGAGCCAGACGCAGGAGGCCACAGAGCGCGAGGCTGTGCCTGGGACACCAGGACCAGCAAGGCCACAGAGGCAGAGAGCCAGCCAACGGCATGGGCTCCTTTGTGAGGCGACAAGAATGTTCTAGAACTGGTGACAGCTGCACATACCTCTGAATACATCCGATGCCCAGGGGTGTCGAACGCTGCCTCCTGACCTCCAGGGCGGAGGACTGGCCCTTTTGAAAGAGGAAAGTGTCATCGGCCTCCACTGTCCTGCCCTGGGCCCCTGCACAAACCGAAGCCACAGACCTTGCCTTCGCCTTCCGGCCCCAAGCCGCCCTTGCCACCGTGGCTCTGGCAGGCTCCTCAACCTCTCTGAGCCCTGGGTGCCGCGCAGGTGTAAAAGGAGGTGACGAGTCTCGCCCCACAGGACCGGGATGAAGGTTAGATGGCCAATTGGGCGGCTTCCTGAGTGGTGTCTGGCACACAGTCCCCACTCTGTATCGTAGGAGGTGGAAGCAGAGTCCAGACAGGAGGGGGAGGGCTCAGACTGGTCCCCTGGCCCTTCCTTCTGAGTCCCGGCAGCCAGTGGCATGGCCGGCTGGGCTTGGGGAGGACCAACTGCGCCTTCTCTGGGGCCACGTCAGGCTCAGCTGCAGTGCGTGTTTCTGTGTCGCCAACAAGTCTCGGGCAGGCCTGCGGTCACGGTTTGGAGACGCGCACAGTGTGCTGATTACTCGATCCCCAGACAACAGGATTCTCTCTTTTTTAAGGGGCAATGACAGGCAGCTGGCAGTGGCGCCGCGCTAGCCACCCAGGGCCTGGGCTGTGCTGGTGGGGCTCAGCGGCGAGAGGCAGAGCGGGGGAGGCAGGCTGGCATCCCCTGCGCTCCTGGCCGGGAGTCCTCTGCACCTGGGCCCCGAGGACCCACTCCAGAGGGGGAATGGCCCAGGCTGCTCCCCACTCTCAGCCCTCATGGAAGGGCCTCCACAGCCAGGCGCCCGTCCACAGAGAGCTCGCCGGGGCGAGGCCTTCACCCGAGCTCGGGTCCACCTGACAGGCAGATGTGCTGCACAGGCACGAGCTAGGTGCCCAGCTCTGGGCAGGTGGGACTCCAGAGGGAGCCCCCATGGGGAGCAAGGGGACACCGATCTGTCCCCAGCTCAGTGAATGCTGCGCCTGCTTCAGGCCTCTGGTTGGTGGTCAGTCTCAGCAGCCCGAGAGCCTGAGTCCCAGAGGAGGAGAGGTCTTGGCCGTCCGCAAGAGGCCCGAGCAGGGCAGTGGATTGAGTGAGCGGCAGGGCTGGGGGCCGCATGGCTCACCCACAGGGCAGGTGCCTGCACACAGCTGTCTGGGGTCTGGGGAACAGGTCCACCAGTGTCCCTGCCCGCTGTCCCTCCCATCGGGTGCCTCAGTTCACCCTGGAGCACCCTGGAACCAGACTGGAAGAACTCACAGCAGCAGGTCCATGCCTCTCATGCTTTTGGAAGAGGTGACGAAGGCTCGGAGAGATCAAGTCACCTGTCCACGTGGCTTAGCTGAACAGTGGCCGTCTTGGCACAGTTAAGGCCATGGCCTGATTTTGCACGCGGGCCCTGTCAACAGCCGTTCCTGGGGCCTCCTGGGCCAGCACGCGGGGTGACACAGCTCTGCCAGTGACAACAGCGAGGCCGAGGCCAGCTGACTGAGGAGCCAGGGCCTGAGCTTCTGGGGCAGAGCGGTGACATGGAGGGTGAGCTCGCGGCCGGGGTCGGCCAGATAAAACAGCGCGCCTGATGGCAGGGCCAGCGGCCGGGTCTCCTGCGCAGGGAGCAGTTGCTCCAGTCGCTGTCGGGCCTGCTGCGTGCTGGGTGGTCCCAGGCCAGCCGCTGTCAGCTCCTGTGTCTCACACACCTCGCTCCCTGCTCCGTCCCCCGATGTCAGAGTCCCCTCCCGTCAATCAGTCAGCAACTCAAGTGTTTATTAAGCCAGACGCGGCCCCGGGCTGCGATAATGACAGCGAGGAGCGCAGCCTCCGTGGGATGCTTAAAACGCCCAGGCGTGAGCCAAGCTGGCGCTCACCGTCCATTAGGTCCTCCTCACGAGGCTTTTGAAATGGATACTATTGTTTTCAGCTTTTATAGAGGAGAGGCTGGGTTACAGAGAGGTGAGAACTCAGCACTGTCACGCACCGTGTCGGCCAGCTTTGTGAACTCCCGAGCCCCTGCCTGCTCTGGGCTGTCCAGGCTCAGCGAGGGACACTCTGTCCTTGCCCACTAAACTCCTGCTCTTGGAAAGAGATGCAGAAAAGAAACTTTCCTTCCACTTCCTGTTGTGGCAGCTGCAAATGGCAGCTGGAATCATGGCAACCATTTTGTGCTGTTGAGGAAGAGGCTGGTGTACTGGGGATGGGGTGGAGAGAAACACGCCCAGCTGTTCACACCCAAATGAGGTGGTATGGGGAAGAATTTTTTTTTTTATATTCTCTTTTATTTTATGTATACATATTTAGATGTAGGTGGACTCAATACCTTTATTATATTTCTACATGGTGCTGAGGATGGAACCCAGGGCCTCACGCGAGCCAGGTGAGCTCTACCACTGAGCCACAACCACAGCCCCTGGGGAGAGAATTTTTAAAATGATAAAAAAAAAAAAAAGTCACTTCTTGGCCTTGAAGGACAAGCTGCTGTGCTGTGAGATTTTAGATCAAGGGGAGCCCGGCCGACACCTGAGAGGCTCAGGAAGGGACGTGCGTTCCCCTGTGGGACTTCTGATGAGATGGCGGACCCGACGCCCTGGCTGCACCCTGTGAGGCCCGAGCAGCTGCGCCGGCCGGACTGCCCCACAGACCCTGGGGTCAAACGACTGTTACACAGTAAGAGATGAGTGACACAATGTTACTCAGCAGCAGGAAAACCCTGTGCCCGGCCGGAGAGAGAGCGGCCAGGCCTGGGGGACTGCGGCCCTCTGCCGCTCCATCTGGGTGGGACGCCCCCAGAGCGTCTCCTCCGGGGTGTGCGGTCCCTGAGGGAGGGCTGGCTTCCGCGATTCCCGCAGCCCCAGGCAGCCCCAGGCAGCCCCAGGCCTGGTGTCTGGTTTCCAACACGACCTGCGGCCTTCCCTCCAGGCCTCCCCAGCTCTCTCTCCTTAGTGAAGAGGGGTCTTGTACCCCTTCCTCCTGGGCTCAAGCCACTGTCTCTGGAGGAACTGTCAGCAGGGCAGCCACAGCCCCTGCCAAGCCCCATGGTGAGGGGCCACAGAGCGTCAGCGCTCCAGCCTCCCCGTCTGAAGAGGAGGAGGCTGGCTGGGGGTGCTGGAGTCCGCGAGACCCACTGCCAAGCGCTCCAGCAGCTGAGCGGGGGCCGGGGGCCGAGGCGAGCGAGGAAGACGGAGCTCTCCAGGCAGGAGAGGGCTGAGCGGCCCACCTGCTGTCAGGGAACGTTGGCCATTTGGACATGTTTGCTGGATTTCTTGTCATGATGAAAGCGTACTACGTGACGCTCGAGTACGGCCAGCAATTCAGAGGCAGGTAGTTAAAAAGACAGGGCCAGCCAGCAGAGATGGCCGGTGACTTCCCCAAGGGACGGTGGGGAAACACCGCAGTGCCGCTGCCGCTTGCCATCGCCCCCCACAGGAGTGTGCCCAGCGCCGTCTGAAGAGGCCAGTCAGGGAGAGGTGGCCGTCTCGGGCTGGAGTTCTGAGCAGGCACGAGGGGCACCTCACTATGCCGGTCACCAGAGGGGCCTCAGCCACAGAGGGCGGCATGGGCGAATCCCACCTGCTTAATGCTGCAGCCAGGAGCCAGGAACAAAGGGCAGGCTGTGCCAGTCATCATACTAACACAGGGACACAGCCAGAGTGGCCATGCTGCTGGACCTCAGGACGTAGCCCAGCACCCTGGCTGCATCCTGGCTCTCTGCCCTGCTGCAGTGGCATCTGAGCTGTGTCTGCCATGTGAGCTCTTCCCAGACCTGCAGAGGCAGCCAGCACCCGCAGGCATTCAGGGCAGGTTGCTAGGCCGAGTGTCCCCAGGATGCCTCCTGCTCCTGCCCAGGCCAGGCCCACCAGGCTGTCACTGGGTGCTTGCTGTGCTGCGCATGGCTTATGCAGCCCACCCTGGCCCTCCTTGCGGAAGATCCACTGAAGCCAAAGGGGACAGGACCTGCATCAGACCCCAAGCTCCCAGCTGTGGTCACCTCTGCCCAGGCCAGCGAGGAGCCTGGAGAAAAGCAGCACCCCTCAGGGGTGATTTATGGGCCTCAAGTGGGGGTTCATCTGCCCCATGAGTCCCTGCCGCTCAGGCCAAGTACTGCCGGGTCATGGCCCAGGAGGGTCACCAGAGGTCAGGTGAAGATGATGCACAGTCTATCAGTGGACCCAGGCCTGATGGGCCATGCTGGAGGGATTAGTGACCTGTCATGGGCTCTGTGAGGGAGAGGAGGGACCAGCGGGCTGGGGTCACAGGGTCATTGTGCCTCAGTGATTGAGTGACTTGCAGATAACACGCTTGTCCCAGAACTCCGGCCAAGCCAGAGGGTCTGGCAGCCCCTGCTGGACCCACCCCAGGAGAAGCCACAGAGGCGGGAGGTGGGCGTCGGGCGGGGTTGGGAGGGCGACCAGCGCTCAGTAGGAGCTCAGTAGGTAAGAGCCGATGGCCAAGTGGACCTGTGGCTCCTTTGAGGGAGCCAGGAGAGTGGGGGCGCCTGGCGGCTCCACACCGCCCTGCCAGAGCTCCCCTTTCCCTTGCGGATGCTCCTTCTGCTGGGCAGAGCCCTGGACACCACATCCCTCCCCAGCTTCAGGGCTGGCCCAGGAGTCGGGCATGGGCCACAGTTCTCTCCCCTGGCACCAAATTGTGGGTGGAGGGAAGAGAGGCAGAGCCAGGCACAGCCCCGACCCTGGGGTCCCACTCCAGTGAGGGCACCATCGGGCAGAGGGGCCAGCTGTAGGAATGGCTGCTGGGACTGGGGACAGGTTGAAGGGCTGGGGACAGGTTGAAGGGCTGGGGACAGGATGAAGGGCTGGGGACAGGGACCGCTGCAGGGCAGAGGGAAGAGACAGGCCACACTGTGCCTCACCGGGGGAGCTTGGGTGCCAGGCGGGCCAGGGCAGAGATGGACACCAGCTGAGAGGACTGGGCCCTTCTCTCTCAGCTCTGTGTTCTGCTCCTGTGCGGCTTGACCTTCACACTGAGGCTTCCAAAAGAGGTTCACAGGCCCGAGTTCACCTGGCCCCCAACCCCACCCAGGTCGTGGCTTAATAAACCTGCTTCTGGGACCAGCAGCAGAGACCTGAGCCCTTTGTCCATCCCGCTGGACGCGCGGCGTCTACGAACACGAAGAGAACATTCCACCCCGGTTTCCTGCTGGCATAAGCAGCTCCATTAAGGGGTTTTCTGGGCCGTTTTTGCTGCACGTCGCTGTGAGTTCTGAGGGACGTGGGGGAGGAGTCAGGTGCTGCATAAAGAAGTCCCCAGGGCCCCCACCCTGGGACAATTCCGAGACACTCCCGTCCCCGCAGGACCCGCGCGGTTCTTGGAACGTCCTGCCACTCCCGTGGTACGGGAACGCTGCAGGCATGTTCCTGAGAGCGAGGTCTGAGACCAGCGCTCTCCCCCTCTCTTATTGTTGGCACGGGAAGAAGCCGGCCCTGCCAAGTGAAATAGGTCGGACTTCCAGCAGTCCCCGGAGGTCGGAACCTCGGAGATGTGCGCACGATTTCATCTCAGGAAAAGCTCGGATTGTGACGCCAGGACACGGGGAGTATTTTAAGTAACTTTACATATTAACTAAAAAACAAAATGAAAACCAAACCAACAACCCAAAGGAGATCCCGGGCCAAACCCCCCGACGGGGCAGGGGGAGCGGGCTGGAAGCTCAAGAGGGCAGACCCTCCAGAGCAGCGGGGGCCTCAGCGCCCCGGGTACACGTGCTCTTTCCTCCCAGAACACGTGGCTGTCCCCCCCCAGCGTCTCCGCTCACCCTTCAAAATCCAGTGAGGTGCCTGGCCACCGCCACAGCCCCACGGCCCCTCGGCTCCCGTTAGCCCTCCCTCTCACGTCCAGGCCCTTGCTTGCGGTCATTACTGCCCCCCAATGTCCTGATGGTCACGAGCGTCAGTCTTCCCCAGAGACAGGGGTTCCCTGTGGACCCAGAGCCATCTGCGTCTTCTCTGTGGGCTCTGTCACATTGCTGGTGCCCTTGGAGGGAAAGGTGCCCACGTGCCTTGTTCACCTGGGCTCTGAGGACACCGGTCTCCAGGGCGCTGGGAGTGGGGGCTGGCCTGGGGCAAGGCGCAGCAGGCTGTGAGCCAGTCTCTGGCTCGTCACCCACCACCGTGAAGAGGAACAAGAGCTGACCGCAGGCTCCAGGCTCATCCTCCCAAGAACACAGAGCGGTGATGTAGAAGCAGAGACTGGATTTCCAGGAATCCCAAGTAAGCTCGGTGCTGTGATTAAACAGAAATTTTTACTCTGGACATTCTGGCCGCCAAGGCAAGATGGATCACCTGGGATCATCAGCATCTTCCTGTTATTCAGTCCTAGAAGGACCTTAAGGAGCAGGTTGGTGGAACTTGCATTTAACTCCTATTTTGTTAAGGATGCAAAGCATTAGTCATATTCTCAAATCTGGGGTTATCTGGAGGTTATAGGAAGAGGGCTTGGGAATACGAGACACGGAGGCTAAATGCCCTGTTGGACCTGTGGCTCTCAACCAGATCATGTCACATCTATGCCGATGGTTCAATCTGTGACAACTGACCCCCCAGTTTCTTGCTCAGGGAAAAGCCCATCCAGAAGGTCATCTAGGGACCCTGGATCCCTCCCCTCGTGTCCTGTCCCTGCTCCCCAGGGGACCCATCATTCAACTGACCTGGAAGAGACCTCCCTCATGGGAACTTGTCCCAGGGCCACCTTCAGCTGCAAGGGGACTGACAAAGTAGCTCCTGCTTCTGCCATGCTTCAGTGACAGCTCTTGGGGGGGTCACAGCCATGCCTCAGGATTGCCAAGGGAGCACAGTGCCTAGGTGTGGCGTCCACGCCCAGGAGTCTGAGCAGGGAGCCTGGTGGACATGGGTGCAGTGTCTGAGGGTGCTGGCTGAGTCTGACACAGCCAGAAGGAGGAATCTCCCCCAGGCTGTCCCCTCCACTGCCAGGTGTTTCTCAGACCACTTGTACCAGGTTGGACAGTGTCCCCCCCAAATGCCTGGCCTCACCAAGACCTCAGAATGCAACTCTATTTGGACACACTTATTTGGAAATAGGATCTGTGTGGGTCTAATTAGTTTGGATGAGGTCATGATGGGTTAGGGAGGGCCCTGGTGTAGAGACTGGTGTCCTTAATGAAGTGGGGAGACAGAGACACACAGGAGGACCCCTAGAGGCCTGCAGGACATGGGCCGGGGTGGCTCAGGGGGACTGGGTTAGGGAGCTGCAAGCTGAGGACCGCAGGGGCCACCCTGCAGCCAGAGCACAGGGTAGGAAGAGCCTCCAGGAGGGCCCTGCTCAGACCTGGCTCCGGGCTCTGGCTGTGGGGCTAGCACACAACCCTGCAGTTCTGAACCACCCATTCGAGGTGGTTCTGAGCGAGAGTGCAGCTCTGGGCGCCTGCCACCCTGCAGGGCGAGGCACCAGGCCTTCCCAGGCTGGGCAGGGTCCTGAGGCAGCTGGCGTTGGAACCCGGCAGGGAGCCGGGCGTGGTCCTCCCCCAGGCTTCCTTTCCTGGACTCTGACCTGAAGAGTTGCTCAGAGGGTTCCTGGGAGTAGACGGCGGCCAGTGTCATCTCCCTGGGCTCTCCGCGTCTGCACAAGGCCAGTGCAGCACCTAGCACTCCCTAGAGTTTTCCTTACCAGTAGGAAAAACATTGTTTCCTACCTCTTTAAGTCCATCAGGAGAGAAAGAAACCTCAAAAAGAAAGATTCCTGTCTTTGCAAAGTCTTTTTATTGGTCCTACAGAACTGGAACACAATCAACAAATGGCACACGCCAGTGGCCAGCCGGGAAGCAAAGAGACCACTCTGATGGATCTGCAGATTGCATGCAGGTGTGCAGCTGAGCTGATAAACAGCTGACAAAGGTCACCTCCAGGGACAGAAGCCAGGTACATTACTGTCACCACAAGAGAAACTCGGGCAATCGGCCCTGGAGGGAAATGCCCGCCCACAGCCGAGTCCAAGAAGCGGAGCCGGCCAGGTGCACAGTCACCCGCCCCAGCGGCTGAGAGCTCCACGCAGCATTCAACGGATTTGGGGAGGTGCTCCCGTCAGTCACAGTGGGATTGCAAATTGATGAGTAGTTTGACAAAGGGCATCCAATGACCCGAAGTGCAAAAGGTGATTGTTGTATTTGTAGGAGCTGGTTCGAGGGGAATCCTGAGATGCTGAAATAGGTGATGGACAGATGACGGACAGGTAATGGACAGGTGACAGGTGATGGACAGGTGACATACAGGTGATGAACAGATGACAGACAGGTGATGGACAGTTGATGGACAGATGATGGACAGAGGACAGAAGGTGACAAACAAGTGATGGACAGGTGGTGAATAGGTGATGGACAGGTGATGGACAGATGATAGACAGGTGATAGATAGGTGATGGACTGGTGATGGGCAGCTGATGGACAGGTGATAGGTGACAGACTGATGATGAACAGGTGATGGACAGATGACAGATTGTTGATGCACAGGTGATGAGTAGGTGTTGGACTGGAGATGGACAGGTGGTGGACAGATGCAGGAAGAGATATTCGTTATGGCCTTGTTCATATATTCTGAAATGGCATTTCCATGAATAACTAGGAACCAGGAATTGGAGAAGGGAAGGGTGCATCTCGCCCCCTAGGAGTGCTTGGTGTGGGGAGGAAGCAGATCCTTCAGAAACTCAATCCCAGTGACTTGTGGGGGTGCTGAGACGCGAGATCACAAGTTCAAGGTGAGCCTGTGCAACTTATGGGACCTTGTCTCAAAATTAAAAAGAAGCAAGGCTGGGGATGTGGCTCAGTGGTGAGCACCCTGGGTCCAACCCCAGAACCAGTGAGTCAACAAACAAAGCCATTGAAAAACACAAAATGTTCACAAAATAAAATCATAGGACGAATGGGCTACCACGCAGTGCGCGGGTCGTCATTTAAGTCAGGACTTTTACCTGCGGGCTAGAAAACAAGCACTTGAAACCAAGTCCCTCGCTAACAGCACCTGCACCTTTGGCTTCAGTCCCAGGCTGGGGATGTGCGGCGGCTCACAGGGAGACACCGGGTGGTGTGGCGGGTGACTTCTGCTTTGGTGGAGTGCGGTCTGTAGATCGTCTACAATGGGCACGTGTGGCTGTTTTAAGATGCACGATCCTTCCCTCCCCTTCTAGCCCCTCCCTGTTCTGCTCTGACGGTTTGTGGGTTCAGGTTCCCTCTAACCCAGGCTGGGCCATCGGAGGCAAGAGGGGAGGGGGTTCAGGAGACAGGTTGCTTGAGGGCAGAGTGAGGCCCAGCAAGGCCCCTGCAGGCCACTGCTCCTGCTGCAGACCTGAGCTGCTCAGCCTCAGAGCAGCAGCTGCGAGGAGATGGACCCACGTCCCCCAGCTATGGGGTTCGCTATGTGTGACCAGGGGGCTGTGTGGAGTTAAGTCCTCTGAGGAGCAGGCTTCAGGACAGACTCCTTTGATCTGCAAGGAGCGTGGCTGCCCTGGATGGCTCGATGCTGAAGGTCAAGATCCTAGGACCTGACCTTGGGGACTGGAGGAAGTCAAGCGAGGGTGAGCTTGCAAAGCGGTGTGGTCCCTTATGAACGGTCACTCTTCCAGGGTCCACAACAGCCCGGGGGTGGGAACTCCTGCTGTTGCCACTTTACAGATGAGGAAACTGAGGCCTGACTGGGGTGAATCTTCAATGGAGGCTGATTTCACCATCCCTGCCCTTAACTGCTCTTTGGCCAGCACAGGACCTGTGGGTCTTTCCCTGGAATGATGAGCTGGGGCCCTTCCTGGAAGGTGGGGCTACCTGCCCAGGTGAAGATGACTGGATAGCAGCCCCAACAGGTAGGCCCCATCCTAACCAGAGCCTGCGGGTTTGCCCTTATTTAGAACAAAATTCATTGTAGAGGTAATTAAATCAAGGTTCTCAAGATGGGATCACCTGGATTATCTGGCGGCCCCTAAATCCAACAAAGAGCCTCACCAAGAAGAGCCGGAGACGGCTAGGCGAGGGTGGAGCGGAGCATGGGTACCTGGAGTCCCGGAGCTGGGGCAGGCGGGAAGGAGCTGCCCTGGAGCCTCTGGCTATCTGGACTTCAGACTGCTGGCCTCCAGGACAGGGAGAGACCAGGCCTCTGTTACTCTGAGTTGCTGGGTTTGTGGTAACCTGACCGGAGCTGCAGGAAGCCAGTGCCCAGCAAGGAGGTCCCGGGCTGTCCTGGTACCGTGGGCTTCTTCCTGCTCTTGGGGCCCAGAAGAGTCCTGTCTGTTGGCGGACGCTGGCTGGGCCTCACGCCCAGCAGTCTTCAGTCTGCACCGCTCGGAGCCTGGCAGGGCCTGGGAGGAGCTTGGGCCACGGGCCCTTTTTTGGTTACAGGATCAGCTGCCACTAAGCAGCTTCACCAGGCCAGGAGGCTGCGGGAGGCTGGCTCCTTCCCTCCCTCGCCTCCTTATCATGATGGATGCCCCTCAGGAGTGAGATGGAAACTTAAAACTGGTTTGCTCTGCACAGCTCTGC
This sequence comes from Sciurus vulgaris, assembly GCF_902686455.1. Classification (NCBI taxonomy): domain Eukaryota; kingdom Metazoa; phylum Chordata; class Mammalia; order Rodentia; family Sciuridae; genus Sciurus; species Sciurus vulgaris. The sequence continues at coordinate 2,667,335 of NC_136478.1, forward strand.
GCAGGGCCTCGCTGGCTTCACTCGAAAATCCAGGGTCATAAACTTTTAAAAATAGGCACAGGGCTGCCAGTCTCATTAACGGGACTCACTGATTTATGAAGCTATACCCGCATTCCCTGCAGATAGTTCTGGAACTTGCTGGAAAGATCCTCCCTGAGACTGCTGTAGTTTCACCCTCATCCCTGCCCTTGTTTCTTCCTTGAGGGCTTTCTGGACACCCTCCACCAGAGGCAAACATCTGGCACTCTATAAATGCTCCTCTGATAGTGTGAGTGGAAAAAGCCAAGTGCCCCGTGGGGGTGGTGACCAGGGGCCAGTTGGCTTGTGTTCTGCTGAGTGTGTCAGAGGCCGTGCTGGAAAGGGGTAGAAGAGAGGAAGGGCCGCCGGGGCGGGCTGTGCCCGTGGAGAGCCTGCTGTTGAAAGTATATTTAGCCAATTCTGTTTGTATAATGGTGGAAAATGAACGTTTCCAGGACTCGGCCCACTCCTTCACATGGGAGTCGGACCCGGGCTGCAGACCCTGCTCCTCGGAAGCGGGAGACCGCAGGGAGGCCGGAGCCTCTGCGACATCTCCTGAGAGAAACCCGTCGACCCTGGGTCTTGGGGTCACACACGTGGCTGCTCGCTCTGCCCCCTAGGCCAGTCTCCGCCCTGCTGCAGCTCTGTGAGGGGTTCATGCTCATCCAGAACCTCACGGGGCTCTCGAGGGAGCAGGGTCCAGCCGCAGGCCCCGGCCTGTATGGTGCTTGCTCTCAGATCTGGCACAGATTTCCAGAAAGAGGCAGACTCGTCTTCCTAAGAATTCTTTCTCCCTTGCACGGAGAGAAGGCCAGGTTGACGCCAGCCTTGATCCTGCCGAGGTGGATGCTGTGGGCAGGGAAGGGCCCCTCCACAGTGGTGAGCCGAGGGCCGACCTTCAGAGCACGCTGAGGACAGAGGGGCTGTGGGGTCTCTCCCACAGCCTGGGACCCCACGTCCCCTCTGTCGTCCCCAGAAAGCTGTGCCGTTCTTTGCCTGGTTAGAAGAAGAGCAGCTTCTCTGAAAGGGGGTCTCTGTGGGGACAAGAAAAGCCCCAAAGGGGCATGTTCTGGAGAGTTCCAACGGCACTTCCCCAAAGGAGTGCGTCATCCGAGAATTGCGTCTGGATGCTTCTAACAGAAGGTCCCGAGTGGAGGCTGGAACACCTGGGGCACTATTTTTCTTAGAGTTCAGAAGTCCCAAGACTGTAGTAGAAGCAGTGGTTCAATAAAAGATGGCCAAATTGGATCTTTTCCATTTTCTCGGACTTTCCCCTATCGTTGCCTCATAGTGTCAAGACGACTGTCCTGTCCCCACCACTGCGTTCCTGCTCCAACCAGAAGGAGGGGGAACCCAAGGCCAAGTGAGCCGAGTCCATCCGAATCTGCTGGCAACTCTGCCACTCAGTCACCATGTTGGTGACATGACACACCTGGCGGAAAGGGAGGATGGGAAATGTAGGTTTTATCAATGCCAGGTGACGTTTTGCTCTGCTAATAAGAAATAAAAGAAGATGAATATTGAGTAGTTAACTCTAATGACGTCTACCACAGGAAACGGGCTCAGAGTAGCTTCGACTTGTTTTGAAAATAGTTACAGGGTGAACAAGAAAGGCAAAGTAACCCTCCAGTCCAGAAGGATCACGGGTCTCAGTCACAGCGTGGCCCTCAATACAGACCCTGGGCCTTGATCAAGGGCTGTAGAGCACGGTGGCCTCAGGCAACGTGCCGCCTGAGCCTGCTTCTGCAGCACGCGCAGCACCGTCTTCAGAGAAGGAAGCTGGGGTTCGGTCACCGCATTGGCCAGTCAGAGGCCCAGCGCTGTCCCAGAGGCCCCTGTGCCTGCGGGTGAAGCGGACCCAGCCGTCTACAGAGGAGGAGCTGGAAGCAAAGCCCCGGACATCCGGGGAAGGAGAACGGAGGGTAAAGGAGCGGCGCGCCCGAGACGGCTCAGAGCGGAGCCTTGGAAACGCTCGGTCCTCTCGGGCTTTTGCTCCGTAAGCAGTGCTGCCCCGGCACCCGTGGGAGAATCCAGGCCAGCTCAGGACTCCGCCCCACTGCTTCTGGTCAAGAGCTCAGATGAATTCCCAGAAGAGCGACTTCTGGGGCGAAGTCTGCGGCGCGCTTCAGTTTCGTGAGAGTGCTGGCTCCGAGCCCTGCTGGGACGTGCTAAGGTTCCGGCGCGGAGGCCGTCCCCAGCCCGAGGCCCACAGCCTCGAGGAGTCTGCTTCCACGGCGTCCGCCACCTGCTCTTCTGCATTTTCTGTTGGAGGCCGCGCTGGGCTTCCTGCGGGCGGGAGCTTTGATCTAGCTTGTGAAACACGCGGTCCTAGAGGAAAGCTCGGCCCCGGCCTCCCCTCGCCTTCCGAGGGGCTGGGGTTCCAGGGGGCACGAGAGCCCTTTGTGTGAATTCAGACACATTCGCATGTACCCAGCCGAGGGGTCCCTCAGGGTTCCCAGGGACCACCCAGGGCGGTGCTGGGACGGCGCCCCGGCTGGGGGTGCCAGGAAGCAGGGTCTCTAGACCCGTCGCAGGCTGCGTGGGGATGCCGCCCAGTGCAGAGCGGCCGGGCGGGCAGTTCCCAAGGCTGATGCAGCAACCCCTTCCAGAGCGCTCCCTCCAGCTCTGCGCCGAAGCAGACCGCAGGCGCAGTCCCCGGGCCGGCTGGGCTCTGCCATCAGACCTGCGCCAGGCCTGGTTTCTTTGCGCCAGTCCAAACAAACCTACCTGCAGCCCATGGGCGACTCCTCCACACTCTTCCTGAGCGCTGAGGAAGCGCCTCGCTTCTTTGCTGGAGGGAAGCAGGGGGCAGGCTCTACTGGGGTGAGGGCGGAGGGGCCGCGGGGCTTTACAGCCTGGAGTGAGCACGCAGGCGAGCGTTTCTCCAGTGCGGGTGGCACTCGGGATGTGCCGGTGCCCTCTGAGCACTCACAGGCTTTCGCTGGGCCTTCCAGACCCACTTCAGAGAAAGGCACGTCCAGGCAGCCATGGGAGCGGTGGCCTCATGGGATCTGGGTCAGGTTTGTTGTCCGCAGTCTCGTTGCCGGCCTCTGAGCGCTTAAGCCTGGGTCTGGATTTGCCTTCTTGGTCCCTGGTGGGGAACACCCCTACATACACTGGCCCCGATCTTCAGCACCTTGGAGGAGGCCTGGTCTCCAGCTCCTCTACCTGCTCCTCCTCATGCCTCCACCTGCTCTTCTTCCTGCTCCTCCACCTGCTCCTCCTCATGCTCCTCCACCTGCTCCTCCACCTGCTCTTCTTCCTGTTCCTCCACCTGCTCCTCCACCTGCTCTCCACCTGCTCCTCCTCCTGCTCCTCCTGCTCCTCTTCCTGCTCCCTCCTCCTGCTCCCTCCTTCACCTGCTCCTCCTCCTGCTCCTCCTCCTGCTCCTCCTGCTCCCTCCTTCACCTGCTCCTCCACCTGCTCCTCCACCTGCTCCTCCTCCTGCTCCTCCACCTGCTCCTCCACCTGCTCCTCCTCCTGCTCCCTCCTTCACCTGCTCCTCCACCTGCTCCTCCTCATGCTCCTCCTCCTCCCTCCTCTACCTGCTCCTCCACCTGCTCCTCCTCCTGCTCCTCCTCCTCCTCCTGCTCCCTCCTTCACCTGCTCCTCCACCTGCTCCTCCAGCTGCTCCTCCTCCTGCTCCTCCACCTGCTCCTCCACCTGCTCCTCCTCCTGCTCCCTCCTTCACCTGCTCCTCCACCTGCTCCTCCTCATGCTCCTCCTCCTGCTCCCTCCTCCACCTGCTCCTCCACCTGCTCCTCCTCCTGCTCCTCCTCCTGTTCCTCCTCCTGTTCCTCCACCTGCTCCTCCTCCTGCTCCTTCACCTGCTCCTCCTCCTCCTCCTCCTTCTGCTCCTCTCCCTCAGTAGCATTCCTGTAGTGCCCACAAGTCCTCCTGGACCCTGTTTGTGACTCCTCGACACAACACATCACAACCCTCTGCACCAAAGGGACAGAATACATGTCCCCTGCTCTGACCTTGAGTTCACCACGAACTCTTTGGTCAGCAGAATGAGGTAGAGGTGCTGGCACGTGGGTTCCGAGTCCAGCCCTCAGGGGCCCTGCCAGCTGCCCTCATGCCTCTGCCATCCCCACAATAGGCTCATGCCCAGGGCAGGCCTTGGATCTCCAGTGGAGAAGTGATAGGTGCAGGGAGGCTGGCCTGGCTGCCCGACTCCCACCCTGTGCAGGCTACAGGGCAAATGGACCTTCTCCTTGGAAGTGCTAAGGCACTGTGGCTGTTTCCCAGGAGGCCTTGCAGGAGCCCCAGTAACTGCTGCGGTACGTGTGGTGGGAAATGAGACAAAGCAGAGGAGGACACTAGCAGAGCTCCACCCCAGCGCCTCTGCTTCAGCATTGGCGGTGGGGGCTTCTGTGCTGCCAGGTGCTCCTGCCCCCAACCTTTAGGACCCTTGGCCTCTCGGAGTAGACTGGCTCCAGTGCCTCCTGGCTCTCCCTGGCCCTCAGCCTGGTGGGAGTGCTCCAGTCCTTCGGCAGGGCGTGCCCAGCTCCCTGTCCTCTCTCCCAGCTTGCCTGCCTGTGTGTCCTGGGGGCCTGTCAGCCCCCTCTCCAGACCCAGCACTCTGCCGGGGCAGGCAGAGTCTGCATCCCTGAGGGCAGCCTGAGTCTGCATCCCCGAGGGCAGCCCCTGGCTCACGGTAGGCCCACAGTCGACACGTGGGATGTGGAGTTGTGATCCACCTGCGTGCGGCTGTCCCCATCACTGCCAGCTGCTCAGCAGAAACTTGCCCCGGGCGAGGGGAGGCCTGCTGTGCTCCTGTGGGAGGAAGATGTTTTTGCCGAGTTTTAAGCCAGGGCCTGAGGGTACTCATATAAAGCAAAGGGACACATCCCCAGACAAACAATTCCTGGACAGGGCCACCAGAGCCCAGAGTGACCTCATCTGAAGTCGACCATTTCCGCATGTGGTCACGCTCACAGGTACTGGGCCAGGACCTCCAGCCCCCTTGTGAAGACACATCTCAAAGGGTCAGTCGGTGAAACTTTTCTGGAAAGAACTATGATCACAGACACCCAAAGCCTAAAACTGCAGCTGGCCCTGAGCCCAGGAGTCACTTGAAGAAGCACTGCACCTGAGTGCAGAGGCCTGGCCACCAGGCGGACGGAGCGACGGCAGAACAGGGCTTTCAACTCAGGCAAGAACCGCCTAAGACAGAGGCTGGTTAAACACGGGGTTGGTTTATCTTTCAGACGGGGCTGGGAAACTCTGCTCGAACAAGATGGTAAATATTTAGGCTGCCAGGGCTGCAGTGTCCATGGCTGCGCCTCACCTCCACCACGGTCGTGGGAGACCCCGCGGACCACACACGCGCTGGGCTGGCTGCGTGTCAATAAAACTTTATTTACCAAAACAGGTGGTGGGCCGGCTTTGGCCCACAGGCTGCAGATGGCCAGCTCCTGGAAAGTGCCAGCAAACTGCAACTAAAGGACACCTGTGGGGGCCACGCCGTCCAAGCCGTGGAGCCCGAGCTTGGGTCTCCCCAGCAGGAAGCGCTGGCTCAAGAGTTCAAGTCCAGGAGTGACCCAGGGAACACCAGAGTGGGGTGAAGAAGTGGAGGGTGTGGGGTAGTCAGGGAGAGCTGCCCGGAAGTCACCCTGTGGCAGGCGAGGGGCCTCGTCAGCTTGCCTGGCCGCCTGCAGTTTGCTGGGCAGGGCAGGCGCTGGGGTGGGGTCCTCGGCTCCTGGGTGGGTGCAGTCCCAGCCCTCATCCTCATCCTGAGCTCCCAGGGAAGGCGCCGGGGCAGAGACAGAGGCTCCCAGAGCAGCCTCGGCCTCATCCTTGAATTGCTACGGAGTATTATCTCCCTTGCAACTTTAAAATGAGTAAAAATATATAAATACTGCCACAGGAACAAAACGAATGTTGTGGTCCATGGTCTCAAATGGGTTGGTAGAGCTAAGTGGTGCTCCCTACCCAGCGGGGAGAGCAGGCTGGGCGGCGCTCCGGGGTACTGCGTGTCTGTGCCCATGCACGTGCTGCACACTTGCACGGGCCCTGTGTGTGTGTGCAGATGTGCATGTACCCATGTGCAGGTGTGCACCCCGTCCACCTGCATGTCCACCACCCATCTGTCTTCCCATCCGTCTGTCCTCTCTGTCTAGGGAAGGGAGAGGTGGAGACCCCCTTCAGCAGGACGCATACCAAAACCCAGACGTGGTTGGGTCCTCATTGTCTATGCGGGTCAGACTCCTGGACCAAGGCCCTTGGTGTCTGCACGGGTCAGACCCCTAGACCAGGGCCTTCAGTGTCTGTGCGGGCCAAACCCCTGAACCACAGGCACTTGCTACTTGTACACTTTAAAGTTCATGTTCTCAGACCCTCTGGCTCCTGCAGCCTGGGGTGGGTGTCCCAGAGAGAGAAGGCATCGGGTGGTCCTCTCGTGGAGCTGTGAGGGCCACAGAGGCCAAGGGACCCCCCAGAGCAGTCTGTGAGGACCCTGGGTAGAGACACGTCTTTGGCAAGCAGACCACCCCGGCAGAGAGCTGGTTCTGGGGGTTCTTTCTGTCCTGGCTCAGGATCCACTAGAGGTGCTGGGAGGTGCAGAGGAGCAGGGTCTTCCAGAGAGGGCTTGTGGAGTGAGAAGAGAGGGGATAGGCACCTGCCATGTGAGGGGGTCCAGATGGAAGAGGCGGAGAGACAGCCACAGGAGGGGTGGGGCCAGCTGGCACGCCCCTCCACACTGCATCCCCTCAGGGGCTCACGCATTGATCACCTGCACCTCGGACAACCTGGGGACTGTCCAGCCCCAGGACCTTTGCACACATGATCATTCTGCCAGGGCTTCTTTCTCCAGGTAGCTGGCTTCTTCTCACCCTCTGCTCTCAGCTCCATAGCCACTGTCTTGTCTGAGAGGCCACCTGGCCTGCTCTGATCCGTGCCTCCAGCATGGGCTCTCTGCTGCCTCTCCTGTCCCCTTCCTCAGAGGAGATCCCCATATGAAGTTCTAGGGGCTGTAACTTGTTTTATCTGTTACCCTGCTGGACGATGGCCCTCAGAGAGCAAGGCTCAGACCTCTGTAGGTCACAACTGTCTTCCCAGGGCTGGAATCAAGTAGATGCTCAATAAAGCCTGGTTCCTTTCACTGGCCTCTCCTCTGGGAGGACAGGACTTGGGGGGCATTGCTGGCGTCTAAATAATGCAAAGGAAGAAGACACAGAGGGGCCAGGCTGGCCTCATGTTGCACTTCCTGCTTAGGTTCAAAGTCAGTCCTGCCATCATGAGTTCAGATTGTTCCAGAATCCCACTACAGCCTGTTCAAAAGGCTCCCAGCTGCTATCAGGAAACAGCTCAGGAAGGTCTCCATTAAACACAGAAACCGAGATGCAATCAGTCAGCCAGGGATTCAGAAAGTGCTGGTTCTGGAGTTTCAGACAGAAAGAGCACGTGTGGAGCAGGAGGATGTAAACCTGCGGGGGACCCTCTTTTCACTCCACCTGCCGGCAAGGCCAAGTCTATCTCCCGAGCACAGGAAGCAGCAGGCCTGCAGCCAGGGTGCGGGCCCCGCTCCACGCGGGCAGCGGCCCTCCCCGCTGGTTGGCACTGGCCGCGATCTTTCAGCTGTGGTCTCGAAGGCCACACTCGAGCCAGGGGGTTCCATTATGGTTGCAATTTTGGCTTGTAATTTTATCACTTGAATCTAAATCCACTTCAGAAATGCCATAAACTAATTGTCACTGAATAAACTGAAACTTTTGAGGAGTTTATAAAAGTGATTTAATGAAAAAAAAAAAAGAAAGAAAGAAAGAAAATGGAAAACAAATGTCGCCCACAGGATTGTTGGCAAAAAGGTGAGAACGCAGTTCTTTTAGAAGCGTTGCTTGGGCTGCGTGAGACCTGCCCCCAAGGCTTCAGCGCGCCGGGCCACTGGCCTGTTTGTCTTGGAGCTGGTGGAGCCGATTTCACGTCTGTCCCCAGGAAGCTGACCAAGGAGGGCTGGGGGAGACCCCGGCAGGGTCAGCCGAAAATAAATGGCCACAGATTGGATCAAGTCCTCATCCAAAAATGAGCCTTGTTTCCTTGATTAAAATTAATAGCAGTGCTAACAAAGTCAGTGTCAAGGTTAAGTAAATGTGAGTTAAACACCACGCGCCGACCACACTCCCAGGTTCTGGGGCTCGACTCGGGCGGCCCGGCAGCCCAAGGACCGCTGCAGGCCGACCCACTCCATCGCGTGAGGAGCAGCGGAGGGAGGAGCCCAGACCCCACGCTGGAGGTTCTGAACTCGGGGGCTGGGCGGGGCACAGGGGAGCTGGCGCAGGCTTTCCGTGGGCTTCTGTTCGTTCTTCATGAGTGGAAATCTTCAGCGACACTTCTAGATGTGGGCCATCTGGGGCTGGCCTGGGGCAGAGCTCCTCACGGCCTTCCAGCATGGCACAGAGCGGCGGGCTCCCTGGGCCGTAGCTCATCCACAGGGATCATCCACACCCCAGGTGGGAAGAGGGCACAGGATTTGGGGTCCCCGGAACTCCTGCTAGAGCAGCCTCACTGGGCCCCGGGATGGGGGCTCCAGCATTCCCAGGACGGCGGGGTGGGGGTGGAGTGGTGTGGAATTCGAGCTTCCTGGTTGGGCCAGGGTGGGGGAACCTAGCCGCCCTGCCTCAGGATGCTCCTCGGCCTCTGGCCTCTGCCCCAGAAGTCTCGCATCCCCTGTAAAGGCCAGCATGCAAGGACAGAGGTCAGCGTGGCGTTCCGGGACCAAGTCCCAAGGACACCAAAGAGCATGGACTCTAGCCCACCGTGGTAGAAGGGGATCTCGCCATGGACTCTAGCCCACCGTGGTAGAGGGGGGGCTCGCCATGGACTCTAGCCCACCGTGGTAGAGGGGGGGCTCGCCATGGACTCTAGCCCACCGTGGTAGAGGGGGGGCTCGCCATGGACTCTAGCCCACCGTGGTAGAGGGGGGGCTCGCTCCTAAACCAGGACTCTCCAGGTGATCCCAGTGCATGGGACGAGGGGGGCGTGGGCTCCACACGGAGCCCGTGTGGGCTTCAGGCTGAAACCTGCGGCTCTGCTGGTGGGCGTCCTCCCCGTGGCTCCCTGGGGTGAAGGGAAATGTGCGCTCGAGGCAGCATCCATGGGGGCCAAGCAGGCCTGGCTCCCTCCTGGCCCACAGTGCCCTGGCCGTCCAGCCTTGGGTTGGCCTTGGGCAAACCTTCTCTGCTGATCCTGTCCAGTGTCATATGATGGGTTCACCAGGTGCCACCTTGGGGACTCCAGCGAGAAGGAAACAAGATGCCAGAGGTTGAGAGCTTCCCACGTGGTGCAGGCTGCTGCCCCGTGTCCTGGAATTGGCAGCTGGACCCAGGGGAGCTCCCTCTTTGCTGGCCATTTGATCACATGGGTCCCCAAGTGTGGGGCCCCAGACTTCAGCTCTCCTGCATCCCACACAGGGCTGCCCCTCCGTCCGCCCTCCTGGCCTGCCTCCTCACCACCCTCTGCCCACCTTGGCGCTGCTTCCTGCCGGTGCCCAGGCTCTGGGTGGGGTCCTCCTTTCTTACCCACAGGGCCCTGACCTACCGGACAGGAGCCATGAGGTCACCGTGAGGGTTACAGCCCAGCACACAGCGGTCCTTGTCATCCACCAAGCACTGCATGCCCCCCGCCCCCTGAGCCCCCTGTGGCCAGGCTGCCCAAGCCTGACCCTCCACCTCCCGCATGTGGCCATTCCAACACGTGCCCAGTGTGGAGGCATCTGGTCCCTGTGGACGGGCATCCACGCTGGAACCTCCACTCTCATTTCCCTTCTGTGGTTCCCAAAAGAAACGCGCCTCCTGGGCTCTGTCTCTTCCCCTCAGAGGCTGTAAGGAAGGCGGAGCCAGGAGCCTGGCAGTGCTGTCCTGAGGACCCTCGAGGTGGCAGGCAGCCCCGTGCCGGCCACCGTGGCCGTGGGTTCTTGAAATGGGGCTCAGGTGACTGTTCCATTTAGTCTTAATTTACATTCTGGTCCATCCCCCATGAGGCATGGCAGCCTGTGGGGGCTGCTTCCAGACAGTGGCCCTGCGCCCCGCAGGCCCTGGAGGCCCTTCGGAAGGAAGGAGGCCAGTCGTGGGCCTGTGCCACCTGGCCGGAAGCCTCCATCCCATCCACAGGCCCTACCCTTCAAAGAAAGCTGAGTGATAGAAGAAAGAGTGGATAAGCCACCGGTCCCTCGAACTTGGTTGACTAGACAAGGAAGGAGAGGACGATGGACCTGCCCAGGGTCGTGAGGACAATGGACTTGACCAGGGTCGTGAGAAACAAGACCCATCCACCCTCCCTAAGAGAAAACCCAGACCCTGGCCTCTTCCGAGCGAGTCCCTGCGGAGACCAGGACGGGGTGGGAGGGGTGCCGGCTTTCATGCTCTGTGTCCTGCGCCCTGCGGAGTGGCTGGTCTCATCTGTAAGATGGGGACAAAACAGAGAATGTGAAAAGCAAGCGAGGAAGTTGGAAGTCCTGGTCTGGCCTCAAAACCGACTGCAAAGCCTGGCACTGAAATGCGTGGTGCTGGCGCAAGGCGGCCAGCACAGGGGAGGAGAGGGCGCCAGGCGGACCCTCGCACTCGCCAACGACCGCTGACAGGGCGGCCAGGGACGGCCACGGGGCAGATCCACACCCCGTGGGCTGGGACACACCAGGCAGAAAACGGCCAGAGCTGTCGCAGAAGGGAACTCGGCGGGCCGGAGGGAAGAGCATGGGAAGCGGACGGAAGAACTCCAAGGACAGCACTCCTGGAAGGAAAGGCCGGGAGAGCCCATGAGGCCGGTGTGGTGCAGCGTCCTATGTGACACGAAGCCCAGGCAAGTGTCGGGGGCAGAAGGGTCACAGGTGTCCCCGCAATGGAGGCGCCAGCCCCGCGTGGTCCCTCCACGTGAAGGGACTTTCCACAGCTGCCTGGAAGGAGCCTCAGCGCGTCAGGCTGGTAAGCCAGCCACCGCGAAGGGCAGACCCTGGAGGCTCACCGAGGTGACAGCAGAGAAGAAAGCAGAGCCACCGCGGGGCCAGGGAGGGTGGGAAGGGGCTGGTGCAGAGGGACATTCAGGCCTGCAGAATGCAGAACCTGGGGGCTGATGGCGGGAAGGTCCTCGGTGCCACCAAGCAGTGCCCTTGGAAAGGGTTAAGTGTACCTTGCACGGGGTCTATTTCTAAACAATAAAAGAAAGAAGAAAAATCCAAAACGAGCGTGAAGTTCAGCTGAAATGATGCACCCAAATAGCCAGGTTTTATTTGGCGAGTGGCGGGTGCTCGTATGTCTAAATATTTATCACCCTGGGTATCATGCTACCTATAAATGCTGGAGGGATGTCTTATGGGGGGAGGAGAGCACTGGCTTCGGCTGTCCATCCGTGACAGGCTGTTTCTGCCTTTAAGCAGAAAGGCCGCAGGGTCCTGTTCGTGTTGTTAAAGGGCCCACGAGTCTTCTCAAGATGGCAGAGCCTCAGGCAGACGGGACGGGGCCCTGTTCTGGCCATGGCAGCCCATCCCCCTCTGCCGCCCTCTCTGCAGCCCTGGAGTCACGACGGGCCAGGCTGCGTGTTGCCCAGCAAGGCCCAGGACGCAGCCTCCGTCCGCGACACCTCCCACACTTCACGAATGTCCTCCGAACACCCCTGCGTGTGGCTTCCGTTCCTCCCTCCTGCCTGGCATGTGGATCAAGGCAGGAGCCACTTGTGACTGGGGAGACGGAGGCAGGGTGGTCCTTGCCTGGCGGGGCCAACCCACCTGGGATGCCCTACGCCTCCCTCACGTGCATGCTTGCTGGCTCCAGATGGCCAGGTGTTTTTAATAAAGGGCCATCTACTCTGCCCATCTTGTGCAGACCTCGGAAGCAGAGGGAGGATGGCTGACCACGAGATGTCCACCCTCCACAGCAGACGGGGCTGCATTTGATGGGCAGCGTCCCGGCACCTTCCACAGACGCGCTTCCCCAGTGGAGGCCGCCCCTCCAGGGAGCTCACGCCTGGCGCTGCCTCCCTCTCTGGCTTTCCCTGTCCCTTCCCTTTGGCTTGGATGGATGTTTGGGGCCACTGCCAAGAGAGACCCTAGGCTGGGCACTGGGTCTCACATCCAAGTTTACAGGAGCCAAGAATAGGTCTCTGGAGGGAGAAAGAGGACGGGCTTCTCTTCCTTTCCTGCGGAAGCCATGGCTGCCATGGAGCCATCGGTGACCTGAGCCCCCTTGCTCCTCCCCAGCCTGCAGGAGCCTGTGGGGCTAAGAGCCAACAGCGGCAGGTCCACGGGGACCTGCTTGTCCCCTCCTGCTCAGGCCAGCGTCCTGCCGGGCTTTTCCTCTGGCCAGCCACATCCCTGCCGTGATTCAAGCCCAGCTCAGATCCCAACAGGATATCTGGCGGTGAGAGACGGCATCTGATCTTATCACCTTCTCCCTCGCAAGCCTGGCTCCACCAAAATAACTTCTATCTGGAAATAAAATAATGCAATTAACATCCTGACTGTCTGATGCCCTCTTAGGGATCTGTGCTCTGATGATTTACCCTCTTCTGTCTGCTGACCACCCAGAGCCTTGGTCAGTCGAAGGCATTTGATTCAGAGCAGAGGGAGGCCAGGAGCGGAGGGAGGGAGGCCAGGAACGGAGGGAGGCCAGGACGCAGGCCCCTGAGATGCAGCGCTAGGCACTGCCCTGCCCCCCACCGCACTTTCTTTCTCTATTTGGCTCCCAAACGGCTCCGTTCCGCACCCCACCCCTTCCGGGCAGGAAGAGCGCCTGCCCCCTGCAAATGTCCTGGCTACATTTACGTCACCCAGGAATTCTCTTTTTCTGGCTCACTCTCTGCCATCGCCGGCCGAGAGGCTCCAGGAAAATCGTAAACCCTGCTGAATGGCACCGCGCAGGGCGACCCCGTTGGAACGTGCTTGTGCTCTTGTCTTGTAATGTCAGAAGGAACTTGGCTGGGAGCTGAGGTAGCCAGCTGAGTGCGGGCTCGGCCTTCCACCTCCCTGGGGGAGGCATCGTGGGGACAGCTGGCAAACCCTGGCAAGCTGCCTGCCGGGCCGTGGCGGGGGGCATTCAGGCTGACCTCAGGGCCACCCTGGTGGTCCCCAGCACATCCAGAACCTTGGCTCTGCCACAGAAGCTGTGCAAACTTCAGTGACGCCTGCCACCCCTCTGAGCTTGCTCCCATCTGTCAAAGGAGGGCGCGCGGCAGGGCTGGTGCGTCCAGCCCGGTTCTGTTCTGGGCTTTATGACCTCTGGAAAAGGTTGCAGGAAGGGTCCTTCGCAACACGGTCTTCCTGCTCGGAGCCAGCCGTTGCCAGCACTGCCCCGTCACGAGAGCCCTCCACCTCCCCAGGAGACCTGGGGCTTCTTACCATCCAACAAACCCGGCCAAAGGCTCCTGGGTAGTGGTCTTGGGCTGGCGACTGGTCTGCACGGGTCCAGCCTGCTGTGGTCTTGACTCCTGCCTCTGTCCTCCACCTGCCATTGCCGTACCTGTTACCCTCTCCTCTAGCGATCGCCAACCTGACAAGTCACCAGCTCCACCTTCATTTGTCCCCACAGGTTGCCGTGTCCCAGACTCCCCGGGACCTTGTTCCCACGGAAGTCCAGCCTGATCGACAACAGCCTCTGCCTCTGGGGGCGGGGGCCGAGGAGGCTGACACCGTGGCCCTGGGTGACACTTTGACCCCAGGGTGGCTCTTCACTGGCTTCACTGAGAGAAATGCTTCACCTTTGATTTGACTTTAGATGTTTTGCAAAAAGCCCAGAGTAAAGAGCAAACATCGCCCTGTTTCTCACCGAAAGAAATGATTCATGCCGCCCGCGTCCAGGTCGGAGCTGCTTTCCCACCACTGGGGGCCGGAGAGCATTGGCATTATGGGATAGCTGCTTTTATTACATAAATTCTTTTCCTACTGGCAATCGAGGCACAAAATCCTGACCTCCTGTACTTAGGTAGAATTCCTCTTCAGGCACTTGCCACCTAACACACCTAGCCTGGGCGAGAAGCCAGGGATGGTCTCACCTAGGTCCATAAGGGACCTGCATGAAGACGTCCGTCACAGTGCCGTTGCGGTGGCAAGACCCAAGGACCCCCTGCTGAGGACAGTGGGTGGTGCCGTGTGCAGGTGCCCCCAGCTGGGGAGGCCGTGGATGGACCTTCATACCTTTCTGAAGGTGGGGGAATAAGAGCAGGTATGTAACACCACAACACTCGTGCACATAGCGTGCACAAGAAGTGTGTGCATGGAGACACACTTAGGCCTGCTACACGCCTAGACCTACTACACGCCTAGACCTGCTACACACTTAGACATGCTATATGCTTAGACATGCTACATGCCTAGACATGCTACATGCCTAGACATGCTACATGCTTAGACTTGCTACCACGTCGTTCCAGCTCTTCAGACACGTTGCAGCAGTAACCACGCAGTCCTAAGTTGCTGCACCTGCTCCAGCTGCCTGTGGCTTAGGCAGTTGGGACATTTGCCCCTGTGGTGAGCCAAGGGGCTTGGAGCAGGGTGATGGGCATGTCCATGGACGGAGGATGAGAAGGATGGCCAGCTGTCTGCCTGGGTCGCCCTGAAGAATGGAAACGCGACTGCTCGCCTTGGTGTCCGCAGCAGACAAGCGCCCACTGCCCCGCTACCTTTCTGAGCTCCAGGTCGCACCTTCTCAGCACCAAGCCTTGGTCATGCAGATGCCCGCACCTCATTGGGGGCAGAGCTGCAGCCAGCAGCTCAGGGGCGTGGCCCGTTGGAAATTAAAAAGAGCAAAGAGAGGGCTCATGGGTCCACGCCTTCCTTCCTTCTCGCCCTTCGTGACAATAGCAAGGGAGCTGGCTTTCTCTGTGAGGTGCCGTCTGCCAGCTGGTGAACTCAAAACCAGAAGACCGACGGAGGCCACGGACTTGGCTACAGCAGAGTCACCCACAGCACTTGTTTAAAAATACTAAATGTCCAGAGCCTGCTCCATACGAGGCTCTCTGGGAGTAGAGGGAAGGAATCTGCATAAAAACACATTTCTGTAGGGTTTCCAGGAGTTTGGGGTGAAACCCAAGTGCGTCTGGGCTTGCAGATGCGCCTGTGGGTCGCCAGGTGCGAGGACAGGACCCGCCTGCGCCCCCTGGTGGCGAGGACCAGTGCACTCTGCTGTCCCTGCGCAGGCGCACCCCACAGCTCAACCCAGTGTGGACCTTCCCGTCCCTTGCTTTTTGATCGTGTCCTGCAGCTTACTGCCACAGTCACGGTCTTGTCCAATCTCGCTGTGTCCATGGGTGCCTCCGGGTTTCAGAAAAGGGCTTCTGCCCTTCCCATGCTTGGGCCAGGTCCCTGCCCCTCATCCCCTCCCTGAAGCTCTCTGGTGATCCCTAGTGAACAGGACCAGCATGTGCCTGCACCTTGGCTGCCAGGGAAGACTCTATCCGGGTAAGACAGCCTTCCGAGTGGCTTATTCTGCACGCTGTGTCAGCAAGAGCAGAGTATCCAAGGGAGCCAGGGCTGTGCCAGATTGTGTAAAGGGGCACACTCTGCCTCTGGGAACTGGGCAGGTATAGGAGCCATCAAATAGCCATACGAATAGCTATAACTGGAATCAGAAGCTCTGGGACCCAAGGCCCAGCTGGGAGGAGACAGCAGAATGTGCAAAGGCCCTGCACTGTGTGTGACTGGAGCTGCTTAGAGGGAAGCAGGGCTAGCACGCCAGGCTCAGCATCTGCGGGAAGACTGGAGTTGTGACCTGCACGCCCTGGTGTCCCTGGAGGTTTATGCTGGCACTGCGGCGATGACCCAGTTCACACTCTTGTTTCCCCAGACACAACGCACACTCCTGATTTAGAAGGATCCACGAATCCAGAAACCTGTCATGGAAAACAACTGCTTCCTGCTGGCTCCTCTGCCCAGGGCCGCACTCCAGAGCCTTGGCTCTGGCTTCCGTCCCCTCTCTTGTCCCTAGCTCTGGGTCTTCATTCTGTCGGCCAGAGCGGGGACCACGTGCCATCACTGGATGAGGAAATGGAAGTGCGTGAATGGCCACCCGCCACCAGGCAGGCTTGAGAGGACTGACCGGGAGGAGGGAGGCCCGGAGCAGCTGGCAGCCTCTGGGCTCCAAGGGCTCCTGCATGTGTCGGGAGGGAGCGGCCCCGGGCACCCCCTTCTCTTGTGTCTCGGACGAGGCAGGTGGAGGGAGGGGCCCCAGGCCAGCCTCTGAAGACCGTGCTCACCACACAGACTGCTGGGGAGGTGTGCAGGTCTGACCCTCTCCAGGCCAGCCTGTGTTGGGCAGGATAACAGGAAGAAATGGCCCCAGGGCCTGAGCAGGCGCCAGCAGGAGGGCTCCCAGAGCCCGCGTGAAGGAGAGCCGCGCCCGGCCCTCCCTGCCATCTCCGAGGAGCGGCGCGCAGGCGAGCCATGCCGGGGAGGGTGGCTCTCGGTCCAGTTGGCAATGGCCAGAGGCCTGGGTTCATTCTGGCTCGTGTTTTCTGCCCAAGAGCCCAGCATGGTGGAGTTCATTGTGAGGACAGCTCGATGAGCCGGCCGAACTCTGTCACCCCTAGAGAGGAGACAGGCCCAGAGAACAGCAGCCATCTCAGACCACAGCGCGGCGGCCGGAGAGCTGGGTTCACACGCTGGCTGGGCTCCCGAGCCAGCCCGCTGGACTTGTGGACCTTGGGAGTGGACCTTGCTGCAGGTGTTGGCTGGTGGCGGCGGCTTTATCATTTCCTGTGACTGACAGAGCAGGAGTGTGGGCAGGTGGGGTCGGCACTGCCGTTCCTCCCCGACCCCACTTCCTGGAGCTCTCCGCTGACGCGCGGCCGTCACACCAAAGCCCTGAGGCACCGGGGCGCATCCAGGATCTCTAAGTCCGTGAGGAATGACCGGAGACTGAGCTGGGAAAAGCCCCCTCCTCAGACTGGCCAGAAGGGAGTCCAGCACCAAGCCAGGAGGCAGAAGTGGGCACCGCGGGCGCACTGGAGAGCCAGCCGGAGGAGCAAAGGACAGCTTCCCCCGCTGTGGGCCTGCTCCTTCCCCCGTCAGGCCTGCTGGAGGGCGCTAGCTCCCGTGCCCTGCACCTCCTGGCTCCCGGGAGAACAGCGTCACAGAGGAGCCTGTTCCTTCACCCTGCCGGGAGGCCCAGCCTATGGCACTCAGCGGCTGGCACCGGCCAGATTCCCACGCTGGAGCTCCCGCCCGCTCCCCTGGCCTGGGAGGCCCGCAGGCCGTGGGCCCCGGCTCTCCACCAAGGGAGACTTAGATTCCAGCAGTGACTGTGGCCCACAGGTTCCCTTGTCCCCAGAGCTGAGGAAGCAGAGGAAGAGGAGGAGCAGCGACGAGGGGCCCTGGAGAGGAGGAGGGCTCAGCCCTCGGCGTCTTGAAGGAGCATTGCAGACCCAGACTTCTTCATCCCCCTTGGAAAGCCTCACCGAGATGGAGGGGTGCCTCCCTGCAGAGCAGAGGTTCGGGCGGAAGTCGGGGGCAGTTCTCAAATCCCAGGTCCAGGGCTGCCTGCCATTCATGGGCCCTGAGTGTTGGCGGGATTGCAAGTCCATGTGGGGACCTTTTGTCTCAGGGACATCAGCAGTCGGAAATCTGACAGGAAAAGGCATTTCCCAGGAGAACGTCTATTCATGTCCATCGGAAACGGCCACCACCGGCCCTCAGCACAGGAGCTGGGCACAGGTTGGAGGAGCGAGCAGCAGGGGCAGTGACAAGGCCCTTGAGTGCTCACCCTCCAGCTGGCACCTCTGGGCCCCGGGTCCCGGGCACTCCCTCTGGGCTGGGACACTCAGCAGGCACCTATGGGGCAGAGCAGACACTGGCGAGGGCCGTGTGTACTGCAGAGAGCGAGCTTATGAGCGGGTGGGGACCCCGGCTGGGAGAGAGGCTGAGAGGGAGGCCCAGGAGGCTGGCCAGCCCTCTGCCTCCTGGAGAGGAGCAGGTGCAGAGGACCAGGTGTGCAGGGGCAGCCTGGGGCAGGCGAGCAGGGGGACGGGGGCAGATGATGCTAGAGAGGCCAGGCCAGTTCCCGAGCCCGCCACTGTGAGGACCTTGAGATGGAAGGAGCAGAGGTGCAAGCCTTCGGAGGGTTGGCGGGGCCGTGGCGAAAACTCAAGCTGGCTGTCATGGCAGGACCACCGGCGGCTGCAAGGGGAAACAGGGAGGTAGCGGCTGGGCCTGCACCGCAAGGGGCGGAGGTGGGGAGCATGGGGTGAGGTGGGAGAGGGAGAGGGCCCTTAGGCGGGGAGAGAAGGGGCGCAGGGGCAGGAGGTAGAAGGACAACAGGGAAGGGGCAGGCAGGGAGGGGCCACAGGCCCAGGTTGTTCAGGCCTGAGCCCCCGAGAGGCCTAGCGGCTACCATGGGGAGGACTTCAGAAGGAGCAGGTTTGGGGACATTCTGGAAGGGACATGGCTATGGCCACCCATGTTCCCAGGGGACATCTCCAAACCACAGGAGGAAGAGGCAAGAGGCGGGGAGGTGGCAAAGGCTGCAGCAGGACCCTCAGTGCTGTCCCCACGGGCCCCTGGAGAGAGATCCCAGCAGCACGCTCTGGCCCCAGATGGATGGTGGATGGCCTGCTGAGGGCCCGTCTCTCCAGGATGCTCCTAAATGGAAGGAAGGTCTGACGGGCAGCCATGGCCCTGGGGTGAGGGGGAACTTAGGATGGAGGTTCCTGAGCTCCTGGCTCCACCTCCGGTGCCTGGGTCCCCCACTCTTGACTCCACCCCTGTTGCCAAGAGGACTTTCCGTTTTCCCTTGTATCACTAGGGGAAGGTGCAGAGCCCCCAGGCCACAGGGGCCCCGGTCCCCAGCCCGGGAAGCCTGCTTTTGCAGGTCAGGACGGAGGCAGGTGGACCCAGGACGCACACTGCATGTGGCCGGGCTGTCCCCAGAGTTCGTCTGCTAGAAGCCGGAACCCCAACACCACAGGCTGGGCAGGCTGACGAGAGGGGTGGGTCTTGGCTGGGCCAGGGAGGGGCTCGTTCTGACAGGATGCGACCCTCCTGCTGCCTTGGCCTGCCTCCCTCCTCATGCCACACGCTCCCTGGCTTCGGACGTCTCAGTCGCAAGAACGGTCAGAAATAAGCCTTTGCTCTGTGAAACTGATCCAGTCTCAAGTACTCTGTTGTAGCTGCAGAAAATGAACTAAGATGGCAAACATATCTGTTAATATACATAAACATATTTAAATGTAAGTGTATTTATATTATTTTATAAATATCTTTTTATACAGATATTATTTAAGCATATTACATAATTATTTTGTATAATACAAAAATAACAAAGGTTATAAAAATAAACATATTTTAAAATAAATGCATATTTTAAATATGTAAATTTTATTTTTTCTTTGAAGGCTGTATGTATTCATATATATAAATGTGTATATATATAACTGTGTGTGTACATATTCCTCAGGGAGACTTACCCGGCAGCTGGGAGGGCAGGCACATCTGTCTTCTGCTGTCGCTTGTGTGGAAAGAGGAGCTCCTATCAGGACAGGCAGCTCTGGGAAAGTGGACAGCTGGCCAGTGCTCAGCAGGAGCTGAGGCCCCAGAGGCTGCAGCTCTGTGGAGTGCTGGGGAGCCGGGCACCCTGTCTCAGCCCGTCTCATCCCAGCAGCTCTCTCTCAGGGTCCTGCAGGAGCTGAGTGCTGGGCTCTGGGCAGTGTCCCTTAGGTAAGAGACTATGTTTTCATAGTCCACAAAGGCCAGCCGCCCTGGTCTGCTCTGGGACGTCCCTTCCCATGGCCCCAGCCCTGAGTCCCTCCTCCCAGGCCCTCCCGTCCTGCTCACAGCCATGGGCGCCGGCCACCCCTCGTGCACATGTGGAGGTTCACCCGGCAGGGGCCGGCCTGGGGACTCACGCAGGGTGAGGCCTCCACTCTGCTCACAGCTCACCAGCCCAAGCCCTGCAGATCCACCCAGCAAGACCTTCACTCTGGCTCTTGCCTCTGCCTAGGGGATTCCATAAACTTTGCAATAGGACATAACCACGATAGCAAAACCTAAAGGCGCCCTTAAGATTGCATTTTGAAATGCAACAAAAATGCACAAACCATAGGCATGCAGCTTGATGGACTTCTGTAAAACTTGAAGCCCTGGGATTAAGCTCTCCAGCCCAGGAGCCCCCCACCTGCTGAGAACACGGGCCAGGTGGTCGGGGCAGGACACCCGAGGATGCCCGCAAGCGGAGTGACAGATGTACTGTGGGGATTAGACCCCACACAACGGTGGGCTGAGCTGGGCTGAGGCAAGTCCCTCTGGCTTCCGGGAGCCCCAGCGCAGGGGGCAGAGCACTTGCAGGTGACCAGAGAACAGGGAGACATGTGTGGGGGACAGTTGCCTCTGGATGGGTCCTGCAGCGGCAGGCCCCCGTTCTGAAGCTTACCACTGACCGTCCCACTGGCCCTGCACAGCTGTCCTGTAAGGCGGGCCCTGGTGACCCCAGGTGGTGGGTGGGGAACACAGGCGGGGCACCAGCAAGCCAGGGGTGGTCCCTGGAGTTCATCCTGAGCTCTGAGCCCAGGTCTGTGGTCCCCGCTGAGGCTGCTCTGCCCACGGCCATATCCAGGGCCCTGCCCTGAGGAGCCCCCATGTTGGCTCCGTGCGGCCTGGGACTGCGTCGTCACTGCGGTAACTCCCACCACATCACACCAGCCTTCTGCTCTCCAGGGCCGGAAGCCAAGCTTGGGACCCACACTGGTGCTCTAGGGGGACAGTCTGGGCACGCAGGAGCAGGGTGGAAGGGCCGGGTTCTCTGGAGGAGCTCTCCCACCCGGGCCCTCGCCATGCCCTGGAAGCTGGGCAGACTAAGCCACACAGAAGTCGAGGAAGGCGGACCAGGTCTGTGCGTCAGCCCGGCCTGGAACAGGGAGACCACTCCCACCTTCCCGGGCCCCACTGAACCAGGAGGGTCCTGGGAAGCGTTGGCAGGGTCGGGACGGAGAACTGGAGATGACAACAGGGGACACAGAAGGCTCCACAGGCCACTGCTGGCCCTGAGGGTGGAGGGAGGGCCGTGGGCAGGCCTCCAGACCTGGAAACGGCAAGAAGGAGGCCCCGTCCTTCACCGCAGCCTCCAGAGGGTCCAGTCCTGCTTTCGCTGCCCCTGCAGACCCTTGTCCAGGCTCCAGAACGGTGGGCCACACGTGTGCGTTGTGCAAGCAGCTGGGTTTGTGACATCACAGCAGCCATAAGAAACGGGTACTCTCATGTGCTGCTGGGACTGGCACGTAGTAGGTGTCACAACAGACACCTACTGACGAGTGAGGGAGGAAACGCCTACTGCCCACGGGGTCCAGGTGCTGAGGCAGTGGGTTGCCAGATGCAGAAACGCAAGCTGGACGTCCAGGCCAACTGGGACTTCAGATGGACAAGCGGCTCTTCCAAATGCACAGCCTTTGCTGTGCGAGACCATGTTGCCCACTCGCTGGGGGTCCTGCATCTCAGCAGGGAAGCCCCTACAGTCGCTTCCCTGATGGCAGTGTGTGCCCGTCCCAGCCGATTAGGGGGACCGAGGCTTAGAAGGCAGACCTCTCACCCACCACCCAGCCCTGGCCTCCAGCAGCTCCCTAAGTGGATGGGGAAGGAGCCAGAGGCGGGAGGCCGCACCCCAGTCCCTGTGTGCGTCCGGGACGCTCCTGCGGAGCCAGTCGGGGGCTCTGGCGGTCCGCAGCCCTCTCTGCCCTTGGAGAGGAACACGGAGAGCCGGGAGGGACCCGCAGCAGAGCAGAGGCCCCGAGGTCTTCCTGCCAAGCCGGCATTCCCCGAGCGAGCGGGCGAAGGTCGAGGAAACCTGCGGAGGAAGCCAGGGGCCAAGGGAAGTCCTCTCCTTGGCTGGAGGGCGCCCACAGGCAGAGCCAGGAACGCTCCGGCCTGAGTCTTGCCGTTCTATTTCAGGGAAAATGGGACAAAAATAGGGTCCATGAGGAGCCGCTGCCACTCCTGCGCTGCAGGGGGAGGGGCACCAGCTCCCCGCTCAGGGACCCCCAGCCTGGGCGGACCTTCCCAGACCCCTCCAGGAAGCACCTTCCGGAAGGTCATGCACCCGCAGCAGCACTTGAAAATGACCCGCGAAGCCCGCAGTGAGGCTGGACAGGGAGCTCCTTGGCAAACGCCTTACATTTATTTTTATTAGCAAGGGCTCAAAGCACCTCAGATTTTCAAAGGAAATTAAAACGCAGGAGATCAAGGGATCTGCTCAAGGCCACGGAGCACAATGGCCGTTTCCCCCAGACCCCGGTTTCC
Source organism: Sciurus vulgaris (assembly GCF_902686455.1). Taxonomy (NCBI): domain Eukaryota; kingdom Metazoa; phylum Chordata; class Mammalia; order Rodentia; family Sciuridae; genus Sciurus; species Sciurus vulgaris. The sequence continues at coordinate 2,689,560 of NC_136478.1, forward strand.
AGGCCGTTGCTCGCCTGAGAGCCACTCCCGACTTTAAATAGAGTAAAGGCTGCAGCCCCAGCTGACACCCCCTGGCCGGAAGCGTGTCCTATACCTGTGTGAAGGCCAGGCAGTCTTAAGCCGCTGGCTGGGCCCAGGTTGCCTGAGGCCGGGGCCAGCTCACACCTAAGCAGGACCAGGGTCCCCTAAGAGCCGTGCAGGGGAGCCACAGACTCGGACTCAGAGCGGCTGCACAGAGAACGTGCCCCCAGAGCAGGATGCACCGCCATGACACCTTTGAAGACACTGGCACTCCAGACTTAGGGGGTCGCGCCTGGCTCCCCGTGGGAACCAGCCACAGAGATTCCAGGTCCCGCACCACCGATCACGCGTCAGCCTCGTGAGCCGCGGCAGGCACAACGGCCTGGCATCTAGTCCGAGGCCCCCGGCCGCCCGGTTCTCCTGGGCTGGAGCCAGGCTTCCTGCGCGTCCGTGGCCCTGCAGGAGCGGCATGGTGGCGGGTGCTCCTGACTCGCCTCCGGAGGAGGACGGCCTGCTCGGGGCTCTGGGCTCTTCCCACTGGCCTGGACCAGGAGCCTCTGCTGGGAAATGCTCCTCGCTGACTCCGTGCTAATGAGACACTCTGGGCGTCCATTCCCAGGAGGTGCGGATGCTCTGACGGGGTCCCCGCCCAACCTCCTCGGGGCCAGAACACACGAGGTGACTCACCGGAGGTCAGAGTTCACGGGGGATGGCGCCTTATGTTGGAGCTCTTCCTCGCAATCAGTCCTGGAAGCGGGGTGGGCGGTGAGGAGGGTTGGCTGGAACCCCACGAGTCGGGACGGGGCTTCCCCAGGAGAAGGGTCCCCAGCCTCCGGCTTCAGCCCTGGGCTAGGGCTGCCTCCTAGGGCCCTGGGGCCCTAGGACATCCCGCTTGCCACACGACAGGCGCGCTGGCATTCGGTGAGTGTCAGGTCAGAGACATCATGTCGCCTGCCACCAAGGTTGTCTGACTGCTCGAGGGTCGTCTTGGCTGGGAAGGTCCCCTCTGAGTCTCCGCAACACGTCATCCAGCAAAGATGCTTCGTGTGTTCCTCCCCGTCTTCCTAGCGAGCCAAAGAGAAAACAGATGCCAGGAATGGAGCCAAGCGCTATCCCCGCCCGCCTGTCCTCGGCTGCATGGGTCTGCTTGCAGGGCATGGCCAGGAGGTCTGGTGCCCTCTGTCCCTGAGCCCATCCACCATGCCAGGAGTCTGGTTGTTGGGGAAACGGCAGGTGGTTTCCCTCGGGATCAAGGATCCTCCAGGACCGGCTCCAGGGCCTGGGAGGACCAGCTATCCTCCATGTCCAGGTGCGTGAGGTCTAGAGCTGGGGCCTCATCCCCAGCTGACTGCCCGGGCTCTGGGCTGGAGCTAGTGCCCCCGCCTGTCCTGCAGCCCCAGGCTCTGGGGCCTCGGGGCTCCGCTGACGCAGCCGCTGGGTCGAGGACCCCACCTTGGGTTCTGCTACCATATCTGAGGAGATCCACGGGGACGCCGCTGCCAAGGCCCTGGGCCATCACACTGGCAAGGCCTGAGATGCGGTCGTCTGACCAACTCGGTCGACTTGTGCTGTCAGTGACCCAAAGTGGCCGGTGGAGAAAGGGAACGGAGCAGCTGTGAGACAGTGTGGCTGCTGCAGAGCCCCACCGCCCACCCGCGTGGGCTTCAGGCAGGGCCTTCCGCTTCCCGAGTCAGGTGCTGTGACTGCAGCCACGCAAGGGCCGCGGGCCTCCCGGTCCACAGGGCGCTGCACCCTGTACCACGCGCTCACCACCCTGGCAGCACCATGGACAGTTGTCCCTACCGCCCACGGAAGGGGCCCGAGCAGCTCCGCCACCTCGCCTGCTGTGGACCAGAAGCTCAGAGGCCGGCAGTGGGCTCCAAGGTGCCAGCGCTGGTCCGCGCAGACTCCGGGGTGTGCGGTCCTGTGCCCCCCCGGGCGCCACCATCCAGTCGGGCAGGGGACAAGTCACACGGCTGCGGAAGAGCTCCCTAAGTGGTCTGGACAGGCGAGGACACGGAGAGCTGCCCAGGACGGCATCCCGGAGCTGGGCCACGGTGCCACCGGGCGCCTGGGGGCAGCTGCGCCCTTCCTTCCTGTCTTCTCACGTCACTCAGGACTTCCGTCTTCTGCGCAGCTTACTCGGGAATGACTTCAAGATTTCAGAAAGGTCGCAAGGCAAACACAGCGTTCCTCCCTGTCCCTAACGGTCCCCCGACCGCTGGCTTCTCAGCGTGTGTGCTGGATCACGTCTGGCCACGGGACGCCCTCTGTCCCCAAGGTCCTGTGTGACCACAGCACAGTTACCAAGCCGAGGACACCGTGGCCCAGGCTGCCTCAGCTGCCTGAGAGCCCCTTTCAATGCCACCAGCAGAGCCGTGAGCCCGGCCGGGTGGGAGCGCCCACTGCTGTCTGGTCCAGGACCTGGCCAGGCTCCAAGCCACGCCGGCTGCCCTGTGCCACCCACTGTCCTCGCTCTGCAGGGTTCAGTCCTCTCCGTCTTCCAGGACGTGACTGTTCTGGAAAGTAAAGGCCGCATCCCTCGCCAGGTGACTCGACCTGGCTGGGTGATGTTCCCGGAGTGACCGTCCTCAGTGCATCCCTGAGAGCAGCCGCTGTCCTGCGTCAGGTCCCTGGTGCTGCCGGCCCTGTAAAGCCACCTTTTCCCCTCGGCCGTGAATGTCCTGTGGAGAGACACTTGGGGAGTAAGCAAGCTCCTCCCGGCCAGCCCCGTTGGGATCCCAGCCCGGTGCTACCAGGGCGGCCTCCGCACGCCACGGATCGCCCGGGTCATGGCTCCTGCTCAGGCCCGAGGTTCTGCAGAACGCTTCTCCCTCCCACACCCTGGAGTCGGGACGCGGGCCCTTCCGTCCCGCTGACTGGGTTAAGCGGGTTAATGGCAGGTTCCCTCGCTCGGGAACGACATGGACACACCCGCCACTCAGGAGCACCTACTCCTGTCTGTCCCTCCAGGTCACCGTGAGCCTCCGGCCTCGGAGCAGCAACCGGGCTCGTGAACTGACGTGGGATTCTCGCTGAGGTCTGGCTGGACACCTGGCTCAGGAAACACCCAGCAGGAGCTGGGGCACTCCGGCACGAAGCGGAGTCAAGGATCCGCTGCCTCTGGAGCAGGATTCTCTCGGGCCACCAGCCTCCCCAGGAACAGCCTCCGACCTCACCAGGAGCTCCTGCTGGTGAAGCCATGGCTGAGGAGAGCCATTGGTCGGAGCCGGGAAGGTTAAAGCAGGAGTTCAGAGAAGCAGGGGGCCGTGTGGGGACAAGGCAGGCGGGAAGGCGGCTCCCAGGCGCCGTCAGAACCTCCCTCTGCACGCGAGTCTCGGCTGATGAGAAGGCAGACGCTGCCCCAAACCAGGGGCTTACCAGCCGGTGGTCAAGCGTGGCTCCCGGGCCCGAGGCATCTCTGAGCATTTAGACGAAGGGGATTCTCGCCCTCGGGAATACGGCTCTGAGCCTGTGCCAGGCCCGGGAGGGCAGGATGGACCGGCATCCAGACCCCACTTGCCTCCTTGGCAAGGCATTTTGGACAGTGTACAACCTGCACCACGGTACCCAGCAGCTCAGAATCTAAGAGACACCCAGATATTATGAGCTCTCACAGTTCTGCTGCCTGGCCTGAGTGAGGCCCTGGCTCCATCCCTAGGACTGGGGGCGGTGGGGGTGGGAATCGTTGCCTAGAGTGGCCTGGTTGCGACCTCAGCTCCTCTGGTTGCACATGCACACTGGATTTTGTGACCTAACTTTTGCTCTCTTTGCTTTGACTCTCAGGAAGCTCAGAGGCACATTCATGAACATTTTTAAAAGGCACGACCTCAAATGGCGAACTCTCACATCTAAACCTGAGCTGCTCCTCGCCGGCCATCCCTTATTTCCAACCTGTGCGCATCGGCAAGTGAAGGGTACATTTTTATTCAAGTAAGAGACAAAATTTCAATAGATGGAAATTTCCTACTAATCAAAAGTACGACCCTACCGTGCTCTAAGCCAAGCACGGGGTCCAAGTTGGAATAAGACAGGAATCCTGCTGCGGGGAAACAATCCAACAAGAAAGCCAGGCGTTGGGACGGACACCCAGAAAGACACGGGGAGCACAGAGTGCAGAGGCGCATCTCCTGCTACGCCATGTCTTCCTCACACATTGGATTACCTGACTTAACAGTGGCGGGGGCCACGTTTTTATCGATAAGAAATACATTTATCAGAAAGCCCAAGATAATGTGGTTTCAATATAGAAGGGTCTAAGTTTCTCTTTTATTAAACAAGTTAAGAAGCAGGGAATCCAGGGTCCACCTACTAGTTTCACAGTCAGTGGGGACTCAGAACCCTTGCTGCATTTACTCCACATTGAACCTCATGGCTCAACGTAGTTGCTGGAGTTCCAGCCATCACAGTTCTATTGCACACAGGAGAAGGGAAAAGGGAATGTGCCACTACTTCTCTATTTCTTTTTTGCGGAGGTTTCTCAGATGTCCTACCCAACGAAGCTCACTTCAGTCTCACTGGCAAGCCCCTGCTGTAAGGGAGGCTAGCAAATTAGTCCCTTGGTCAAAATCATTCATTCTTAAGACAAAAATGTGATTCTGTTACTAAACGCTTTGGCCATAGCAGACCAAGTGCTGAGAGGAGCAATCTCCAAATCTTGAAGTCACAATAAAACGAGTTTGCACAGCAGTCTGCACGGTTGAGGGTGGGGCCCTGTGTTGTCTGTCCCCAGAGTCCCTCCAGGCTGGGCCTCCCTATCTGCAGCCCCTCCCCCAGGGGCTCCAGTCCTTCCATTCAGCGAGGGTCGGACGTGGGGGCGCTGGCTGCACAGGGCTGGGTGGCAGCCCTGCCCGCGCACCATTGACCTGGACTGGGTCACGGGCTGCCTAACTGTGGAGGAGGCCAGAGGGCACTGTGGGCAGAGCGACGGGCGCTGGGTATGACCCCCGCTGGGGAGCATGGTCAGGGGGAGGACTGTGGGCCGCTGGCCCCTGCGGAGACTGAAGCCATGGGCCCTGCCAGCTGGAATCCAAACCCGGCACAAGAAGGGAGAAGAGGGAAGGTCCAGGCCTGGCCGCTGGAGGGGCCCACCGGGCTCTGCCCGGGCACCGACCCTCCACCCGAGAGGCGGCGCAGTCTCCTCCCGGAAACGGCCCTGAGCAGCCTCCTGCCAACTCCGCCTGAAGGACACAATTAGCAGAGCTCCCCAGACAGGGGCTGAAAGCCAGCCTCCCCCGTGACCTGAATGGGCCGTTTGTGGTTCAGATGACAGACAAATGCAGTAATTAGGCCCATTTAGGAAAGAGGAGGTGGAAGGTCAAACCGGGACCACCGGCTCCCGTTACCAGCCTGGGGACCATCCAGAGCCTCGCACAGGCCGCTGTTTGTGCAACAAGCCAACACTGGCCACTGCCGGCCACCGCGTCACGCCCCCCCGTCCCCGGTGCCCACAGCCCTGGGGCCTGCAGAGTGGCTGTGGGTTCCAGGCAGGGCTCAGGCACGAGTGTCCAGGTCCCTGCCAGACCTGCTCTGGATCTCCTGCAATGTGTCCACAGTGATGTGCTCGCCTTGGCAGGGCACATGGGCCCAGGAGTGTGGTAGACAGTGGGCCGGTGGCCTCCACCCTGGTCCGCAGCCTGTCGCCCCACAACGACCTATTTTGCAGATGGTCCCATCCTTCTCAGTCTTCCCTCCCCCTGCCTGGGCGGAATCTTCTGGGGCTCCTGGGGTCTGAGGGGCGCGGGCAGGGGACCCCATCCCCTCGGTGCCGCTGTGAGGGACGGGAGAGCTGGGGCCGACTTCCTGCCCGCTCTCCTGCCTGCTTCTTGGAGTCTCTCTGGATGACGAAGTCGGGACTCCGGGGAGCCTCTGCCTCTGCCTCCTCGTCCTGAGCCCCAGGGAGCTGGGCTGCGGCTGCCACGAGAGGGTCGCTCGCCGCCTCCTTGGCCGTGGTGGCGTCTGAGGCCTCGTGGGGAGAGGAGGGTCCGCCCCGGGCCTGCCGCCTGCCACACCGTGCTCTCGGACTTCCAGCCTCTGGACCCGGCCCTCAGGCTCTCTTCCTGCGAATCACGGGGTCTGGGGGTTGGTCACAGGGGCAGGAACTGGACGTGAGCGACGTCAGGCCAGAGAATGGCACGTGGGGTCCGCGGCGCCTGCCAGCGTGGCCAGCCCCTACGTCCCCAGCTCTGCCCACCGCTTCCCGGGGCCCACGCATGGGAAACAGCGAGGAGGAAGAGGGGTTGCGGGTGCTGGGCTCCTCGAAGCCACCTGCCGAGGAGGGCGTGTCTCCCCGGACGCAGCGCGCTCCCGAGTAGGTAACCGACTTCCAGAGTCCAGGGCCCAGCAAGGTCTTGCCCTGGCCCTGCCTCTAGCCCCTGGGCTTCTGTCCCCTGGAGTCACCCTCCCCAGTCCCCTTGCACTCCCCGTGAGTGGGCAGCGGGCTCAGGACCCCAGTTGGATTGTGGACGCCTGTCACCAGGCAGGCCTCCCACCTATCACAGGGCCCTGGTCAGGGGGTCAGAATCGAAGGCCACTTGTGCCCACCTGTGCAGTGGGCGGGGTTGCGCTCTGTGGCCGCTCACAAAGCCGTCCAGGACAAAGTCCCCTCTGGCCTTAGGGGCCCCTCAGCCAGCTCCATGGTGTTCCCTCCTCTCTCCACCCAGCTGGTTGTTCCTGCTTTCAAAGGTGACGTGGGCAGGGACGGCGCTCTGGCCTGGTCACAGAGGGAAAGCAGCCCAGCTGGCAGGACTGTCCTGAGGTGCTGACCACTTTGGCCAGTGTTGGCGGGCCCAGGGCAGGTGGCCACACCCAGGCTCAGCCGACTGCCTCTGCCCCTGGGGCAGGAGTCTCAGAGCAGCCGATGTCCTGGCTCACGCAAGGCATGACTACGAGACGTGGTCAGGCCCCAGCGCCCTTCCCGCTGGCCCCTCCGCTTTCTGCAAAGCGACCGTGGGGTGGATTAAGGGAACAGGGACCAGACGAAGAGGCAGACCTTCCTCGTGGACACGGGGGATGGGTGGAGGGCACAGCGAGCAGGGCCACAGCACAGGGACAGGCTGAGGGACGCCGGCCTGCCCAGCCCTGGCCCCCGTCGGCTGCAGGCTGACCCCTGCTCCCCGGTGAAGGCAGATGCCCTGCCCAGCAGGCCGCACGCGGCCCCTGGGTTGGGTGGAGGCCGGAGGTCCGACTTGCTTCCTCCTGCAGGGGCCAGCAAGCCCTCCAAAGCTCCCTCCAGGCCCAGGAAGCTCCAGGAGGACCTCAGGAGGGACACTGTGTAAGTTCCAGCCCAAGTGTCAGAGCCACTAAGATACACAGCCCCCGAGGATGCGAACGGGGAGAGACATGGGGCAGGAGGAGCCAAGGGCCTGGCCCGGAACCAGGTGCAGCGCAGCTCGGGGCGGGGAGACCTGGCCAGCCGCCCGCGGCCCCCACACAACGGGTGCCAGCTGGTTGCCGGTATCTCTGTCAGGCCGAGGTGCTGGTGGTTCATCAGCTTCCCTGTGTGGCAGCAAGGACGCACGTCACTCTCCAAGGAACCAAGGAATGGCCAGGCCACAGAGCAGGGATGTCCCTGGCCTGGCCTCCCTGCGCTGGAGGATGGGAGGCAGAGGGTGTGGTAGGGAAGACGTTGCCAGGACCCCAGGCAGGGAGGCTCCCTGGGGCTGGGTGGTCCTGCTGGCCGCCGTCCTGCAGGCGTGCTTTCTACTGCCCAAGACGCGGGCATCACCGCTGCCTCCACTTCACAGAGGGAACAGCGAGGTCGGAGCAGCCAAGTCGGTGTGACGCAGGCCCCAGACCACAACCAAGTGTTTCAACCAACAAAAATGGCAATTCTGTGCCATGGGGCCCAACGGCAAGCATCCAGCGTGTGGGCCTCTCCGGGGGACAGGCACGAGCTGCCCTCCTGTGTCCGGCCAGAGCTGGCGGGGGCCCCCGCAGGCTGCTTGAGTGTGTGGGTGGGGCTGGGAGCGCTCGGCAGCTGACAGAGGAGACCCTTCTGGGGAACCGGGGAGCGTCACCAGCAGACACCAGCTAAAGAAATGGACGGGGTCGGTGATGCAGCAGGTTTTCGGCTATGGATTGGGAAGCAGGAGGTCACCTACTAGGCGCAGGCCGGCTCTTTGCCTGACCGACTGTTGAGGAACCTGACCGTCCAGGGTGCGTTAAGGAGCGGGAAAGCCACCAGGCGAGTGGGCATGGTGGTCTCCAGTCCTACTGCGTCGTTGCAGGATTGTTCTCATCCAAGCCTCCGGAGCGGCCCTTCTGCTCTTGTCCCGAAGACCAGGCCGCGCCCCAGTCGGGTGCGGCACCCCGCAGCCCCTGGTCTCCCACTCCGCGAGGCAGGACTGTGGGCTCTCCGGCTACCATTTTTTCCTGAAGACATCTGCGTTCCCTGCGCAAGGTCACGGTGACCCCTTCAAAACGCTTAAGCGATACCTCGCTCTTAACCTATTACAAATCAGATTTAATAATAATCTGATTCCAACTCTCTCGCGGCGGGTTAAAAAGGGAAACTCTCTTTACTGTGAGATTTTGGTTTTGGAACCTAATTGGGTTGGTTCCACCATTATTGCGTTTTAAAAGTAAAACATGATTTCATAATGAACAGTGAAACCACAGACACGATGCTGTTGCAACTGGATTCATTCAGATAAGCCGGAGAGTCGGCCAGATGCCGGCAGGCCAGGCGGGGGAGGGCCCGGCTCAGATTCAGGCAGGCTGCTGCTGCCCGTCCCAAACCCGCTCCCAACTGGCTCCCCGAGTCTTTGGAAGGAGCCTGGGACAAGGAGGGCGGAGGGGTGGGATTAACCAGCGTCTTCCCAGAATCTCACCCTGGCTGCGTTTTTCTTTTCTGGCGTAAGTTGCTAGACTGGCTCTGGGTGGCTCCCACCCGCCGCCCCACATGGCCTGGACTTCTGCTTTCCGCCCTGGAGCGGGACCCCCGAGGACAGGAATTCAGGCCCTGCCCAGAAAGTGCCATGGCAGCTGCTTGGCACTGCAGGTCTGCCAGGCTGCAGCCGGAGAAAGCAGAGCTCCATCAAGGGGCTCCTTGTGGGGCGGACCCCCTGAAACCTGGGACCCTCACCCCGCTGCATGTGTCCGCAGCTTTGAGGCCACTTTGGGTCGGGAACACAGAGGAGAATCTGGCCTGAGAGGTGGTGGCGGGCGGGCGACTCCCAAGCTAAGTGGGGAGGGGTGGGGAGCCGAGTTGGAGCCCAGGCAGCAGCCGCTCCCCATCCTGTCCCGTCTCTGTGTCTAGATGAGAATGTCACACGCACAAGCATGAAGCCCGAGAAAAGGAAGAGGAGAAGGAAGACCTTAAAATAAAGAGCTTCTAAAATAAAATGCATGAAACACAAATTCTGTGTACTGCCGATCAATGTCAGAGTAACCTGGCAACAATTAGCTGAGCTTTCCTTCATGTGCCCAACGTTTCTCAAGCACCTACTGTGTGCTAGGTACTGTACTGGGGACTGGGAAGGTGGTCGAGAAGAGGACAGATGGACATCCCGATCCTCATGGGGCCCTGGGGGCAGGAAGTTGGGCCCGGAGGCTCAGCAGTCCAGAGAGCGACCCCCGGATGGGAGGACTCAGACTGAAGCCCGACTGTGTCGCCAGAGCGAAGCTCTGGGCTGAACCCTCGGTGAGTCCTCAGGCCCCGCAGCGCAAGGTCCTTTCCTGATCCTCCACCCGCCTCCTCACAGCGGTGTCCGCCCCTGCTGGCCAGCAGAAACGGCCGTCCCTTTTATTGAGGAGATGGAAGCCCAGGAAGTAATTCACGGAGGCCCGGCAGTGCTGGGAGCCAGTCTCCACCGTGAGGTCAGCAGATGGTCCCACGGCTCCGTCCTGCTGGGGCCACTGGGGACATCTGATAGGGACAGACCTGAGTCTCCCCCGGGTGACCTCTGACACGGCTCGTCTGCAAAGCCCGGCCGAGCAGCCATAAAGCTGAGAGAATGCAGACTTCCCGCAGATGGAGGTCCGTCGCAGGAAAACCGCCTCAATGGATGTTGGCCTAAACCGCTGCTGCTCTGCCTGGCTGCGCGGGAGCTCCATCTGCGCTCTGAGACTCAGGACAGAGAAAGGGCCAGACCCCGGGCACAGAGGCCCAAGAAGGCAGGCTGGGCACTCAGATCCCTCCCTGTCTCTTTGCTTTTGTTTAAAAAAAAATTAAAAACAGCCTCACAGTGAGTCTGTTGGCCAAGGTCACCAGAGCCCCCTGGAGCTGGACAACCAGGCCCAGGGTGGAGGCACTTTCCCACAGCCCACAGCCTCCCTCCCTTAGCCTCCCTCTCCTAGCCTCCCTCCATCAGCCTCCCTCCCTCAGACTCCCTCCCACAGCCTCTCTTTTGCAGTGGTGCAGCTCCTGGCTGCAGGAGGAGCCTGCTCTGGTGTTGGGCCTGGCAGCATGAAGCTGCTCTCAGGAAGACCCTGCGTGCAACCCGCCTCTGTTCTGAGAAACCTTTCCATTTACGTGTTTTCAAGCACATTTACCTGTTTGTTTTTTGTTTTTTGTGCCGGGAAAGTAACAGCTTGTCTGAGCCAACACCAGCGGTGTGGAGGGCTGGGGCGGAAGCGTCTGCCTCCAGGTGGCAGGGGGTGAACACGCACAGATCCTGTCCACAGCTTTGGGCTGCAAGTCCTTCACACACGAGGGCTGCCGCACGCCCACCTCGCCATATCTTCTGTGGCTCCAGGAAGCTCAGCGTTGAACCCCGTTGGTAGCCAAGGTCAGGAGTCCCTGCCTGGCCTCTCCTGGCACTGATCTGGGGCAGCGCTGCTGGGCACCCTCACGCCCTTGGGGTCCTGTGTTCTCAGCCCTGCCAGCTGCAGTGGTGACAGCTGACGGAGAGGGAGGGGCAGGTGTGTCTCGCCTTCACTCTCCTCCCCTGCCCCCCGTGTGCCTCAGGGGTTTGCTTAGGTGGTGCCCATGCCCGGGTGCCCAGGTGCCTGGTGCCAACTGCCCTCATCCTCAATGCCTTTGCTGCTTTGGAATCCTCCTGCCTCCAGAGCGTCTGGTCCACTTTAGTTTAAGGATGCGCTAGCCTGTTTGGGAACAACGAGGGACAGAGAACTCAAACATACTTAAAGGCCAAGAGCCATTGACACGACGCAATGACCTGAAAGGTGGACTCCAGAGCAGCCGGGAGACCTCTGTGATTCCCCTCATACAGGAATTGTGTCACCAGAAGACAGAGCCCTTAGTCATTCCGTACCACAGAGCTGTGGCAAGGAAGTAAAAGGGAGGGCAGGGCGTCCTCGGGCCCAGACAGATGCGCAGGATGCTGCGAGGGAAGGAGTCGGCTGCAGGCACCTCCGTGGACAGCCCGTTCTGAGCCGGGACAGCCTGGGCCAGTACAGGTGATGTGGCACCTCCTGAGCGCCAGGCCTGTGCCGGGTGTGGCCGGACAGCTGGCTGGTGTCCTTCCAAGTCAAGGAACTGCGGGGTCTCCCCTGGGAGGGGCTGGGCCCGCGGCTTGTCAGGTGGCAGCAGGCCACCTGGGCTTTCCCTGGGCTCTTGGGGATGCTGGCCCTTGTGGAGGTGGGGCAGGGCTCCGGGTCCTGTGCTCTGGCAGCCCCAGGAGCTGGGCATCTGGCAGGGGAAACAAGCCTCTGCCCTATGCTGTGGTCCCGACACCCGGGGCTTGGGGGACATCCCTTCCCAATAAGCTTGTATCCTGGGGTCTCCTGGGGCCTCCTGACCCCTTTCTGCACAGCAGCTCCTTCCATTTCTCCTCCCTGTGAGCAATAGCAGCCCCGTCTCCAGACAGGCCCAAGCTGAACCAGAGACTCCCTCTCTCCTGGGCAGACCTCCTGCTCACAGCCAGGAGCTGCCTGCCGTTGAAATGAGGCACACGGTGCCCAGTGACACCCGGGATGCCCATGATGCCCATGACGGCCTCGTTTCCAGCCATGTCCATGGTGGCCCTAGGTGTCCATGGTGGCCCTAGCTGTCCATGATGGCCCTAGGTGACCATGGTGGCCCTAGGTGTCCATGGTGGCCCTAGGTGTCCATGATGGCCCTAGCTGTCCATGGTGGCCCTAGCTGTCCATGGTGCCCAGTGATGTCCTGATGTTCAGCAATGCCCTTGATGCCCATGGACACCCAGTGGAAATGGCTTTTCCAAGCCTGGTGCCAGCTCTGAGCGTCCTTCCCTGCTGCCTGGCCCATCACTCTGCTGTCCCTTGGGTGGTCTCCCTTGGAAGTGCACGCCCTCCCCTCCTGGGCTCCCTCTCGCCCTGTGGATGGCTGTCCTGACTCCGGGCCACCCACCAGCTCTTGAAAGCCTTCCTGACACTCCTGCTCGCTCCTCCCGGATGGCCCCGGGGCAGCCCCTGGACAGCTCCCGTGTGTCCCCCAATCCAGGGAACAGCCCAGAGCGTGTCAGAGTCCAGGTGCGGTGGCACGGTCCAGAGGGAGAGCGGCAGGCACCCAGCAAAGCCAGCGGGAAGGCTCTCCCGCAGCGGCTCTGAGCAGCTTGCTCCAGGGCAGACGCCTCGGGTGTGCTGGCCAAGGGGCCTGTGCCCCACTCTGCTCGTTGCCAGGCATGTGCCAATCGTCCGGAAAGAGAGCACGTGCTCACCAAGGAAATCAACCCGCCCCGACCGCCAGCCCGGACGGGACCTCACGTGGTGGATTCTGGGCCTGTTAGTGCAAACTTCCCGGGCCTGAGTCTCCGCGTCCTGAGGAGACACCAGGCAGTCACCCTGCTGGGAAGGTCAGTGGCGAGCAGCAGGGCGACGGGACTCCACAGCCCCCAAAGTGGCGGCGTCCAAGACCCTGCGGGACCAGGAGGGGGCTCCCCCAGCAGCTGTCCCCGTGCCTGCGTCGGCAGAGACGGCGTATGGTGTCTGGGGCCTTCCCAGCCACTGTGGTCATTGTTTAACTTCGACCACATATGGTGGGACCAGGTGCTGGGACGCTGGGTGTCCACAGGATCCCCGGAGCTTCCACCTCCCACAGCCACGGGGTCCATGCACCCTCTCCATAGAACGCGGCCCGGGAGGCACGGGGAGCCCTGCAGGCAGCACTATCCACCTGCCCTTGGAGTTTCGCAAGTCAACTTCCTGCGGCGTCCAGCACATCCGCAGCCCACATATCTGAGCTCCGCTGTGCGCAGAGCATCCCGAAGAAGCAATTTCTAGAAGTAGCCAGCTTGGTCTTCTGCCTTTACCATGTTCTGTGAGTGAGCGGTCTGTGTATTTTTGGTGGGACGGAGTCGGCCAGGGCCAAAGCGAGGGCTGTCCGAGGTTCACTGCTTCCAGAAGCAGCCTGGTCACCTTAGCCCTGGTCCGGGGTCAGCGTGCCATCAGCCTGGGCTGGAGAACACGGGATCTTAGCTATAAAACCTAATCGTGATGCCGTGGACCAGAGAGGGCATGGAAGACAGAGGGGAGGGAAGACGGGACGAAGCAGAAACAGGGAGACACCCCCAGATGACACGCAGGTGGAGACAAACAGAAAGAAGCAATGGGAGACAGAGCCTGGGGGACACGTGGCCCCTCCTGCTTCCACCCCTCCTCTGCCCACCTGGGGAGTGGGGGGCAGCAGCCCCTTCGGCTCTAAGCAGGAATCGTGGGTGGCTTCTGCAGGCGTCTGCAGCCCGCTAAGCAGTTTCCCTGGACGCTCCCCGCTGGGGGGCAGCTAGCCCCTGGGTGATGCTCCAGGCCCAGGCGCCCCGATCTCACAGGGCTCTGCTGCTTCTCCACCTGAGCCTGTGTGTGGGAAGAGGCCTGGGTCCGGGGATGGGGGCTTTTGGCAGAGCCCCCAGGGCCAGCCCGGAACACGCCCCTCCAGGACCGCCCGCCAGGGCTCTCGTGCCCCAGCTCCAGGACAGGGTCCCAAGGCCGTCAGGGCGTCGTTTGTACGTGGGGACTTGTGGAGTCTGTTCTGGGACGCTCTTGAGCAGGGTCACAGTTGCAGACAGGTAAAGTCGCGTCAAAGGACAAGTGGCTTCTCGCTGGTTGAAGGTAAAACTGGCACTTAAGGGGAAGGCCACACTCCTCAGGGACCCCAGGGCCTCAGCTGCAAGCACCCCGGCCCACAAGGCTCAGGAAACCCTGGCAGCGGGGACACAGGTCCAGGGAGGCAGGGGTAACAAGTCCTTCAACACGAGTGGTTTGGAATGCTGGGGAGGGGGAGGGAGAGAGAGAAGAGCCCCTGACAGGTGGGAAAGCAGAGCGGGGACAAGAGAAAGCTGCAGGGGGAGGGGGAGGGGCTGGGAGGAAGCAAGGCAGGCAGGAGGCGGAGGAGGACCCGGGGCACCCAGCCCAGTGGGGACCAGAGTGCGTCCTCTGAGAGCTGTGGCCCCCGCCCCTCCAGCCCTGGTGCTCAAGAGGCCACACACGGTTCCCACAGCGGGTCCCACTTGGGGTGTCAACTCTGGCCAGGTGGATCCCGGGGTGTATCCTGGGCCTGTGCAAGTGAATGTGATTCCGCGGCAAGAATAGCAGCGTTACTGCCAAGTGCAGAGCAAACGGGGCCCAGGGTTATTAAAACCAAACTTCCTGAGGACTATCAGCTCCCGCATGAAGACTCGGGCTCCCTCCTGGCAGCCAAGCCTGCAGAAACCCGCTTTTAATTACCGATCAGCACTGACTTAATGTGCCATAGCTGTCTTATCACATTTGGAGCACATGTCTGCTTCAGATATTTAATTTAAAGTGATCTCCTTAATTTCCTCATGGTTTCCAGAGTTTATGTTAACTGCAACCTGCTAGTTTGCACATGCAATTCTCTTTGATGACATCGAGGCCAACCCCACACTTTGTCTCCAGTGGCCTCAGGGTGGTACCCAAGCCTGGGCTATCATCACGGCCCCGGCTTCGTGGCCACCGTGGTGGAGTCCTTTCTGAGTGGTGCTCTGGCTCAGATCGGGCTTTCGGACATGGGAACAGCAGCCCTGACTGACAGCAGGGAGCAAGCTGTCGGCCCCACGCCCGGGGGGCAGGTTCCGCTGTGTGCCCATTTTGCAGAGGAGAGTGAGGTGCTTCACATAGCAGCTGGTGGAGACAGGAGCTCTCTGCGCCTGTCTGCATCCCAAAGCTGCCTCTTGGAACCCAGAGCTCACTGGGACCTGGAGCCACCAACTCCCGGGACCAGCAGGTCCGCTCCCTGGAGGAGCACAGGGAGCACCCAGGGAAACCGCACAGGGACGTGGGCAGCAGCCCCGCCCACCACGGCCCAGGGGGGAAACAGTCCCGAAGCCATGCACTTGGGGTGGGGACCAGGTGGGCTGTCCCTGCCTCAGATGCCACGCCGAGGACCATGGTCACATACAGAGAGGACTGCAGTGCCGACATCCGACACACAGGTGAACTCGATGCTGTGCAGGGGAAGGAGACCACAGAGGACCACAAGCCACCGTCCCATCCACGCCAGCACCTGCAGGAGCAGGTCCGCAGACAGGGAGCCGATCAGTGGGTGCCAGGGCTGGGGTGGTGATGCTCGCCAGCTGCAGGGGTTCCTTTTGGAAGTGACAAAAATGTTCCAGCGAGGGCCGTACAGCCCTGTGAACCTGCCAAGAGCCATGGCTTGCACACGCTGGCGCGTGAACTGTGTGGTGTGTGAGTCACAGTCCCACAAACTGCTTTAAGAGGCGGCCGAAGCCTCCCAATCATGCACCAGGCTCCCTACCTGCCCCGGGCTCGGCAAGGGCCACAGGCTGCACTCAGCCACACAGGGCTGACCACTCCTGTGCCCGCCGGGCTTCATCGGTGACTTGAGTGGGTATTTGAGGTCATTCTTCAGTCAGCCTTCTTAGAAGTGTGAATCCTTTCCCGCGAGCAGGAGAGTCTGGTTCTGAGCCCAGCTTCTTCCTTGCGGGACTTCTCAGAGCCTTCTCAGCCCTGCCGTGCACAGGCTCTCCAGGACTCGGAAGCGTGAGCAGCTTCCTCACACCCTCTCTCCAGAGAGCTGTGGCGTGCTTTTCCCGGGGCACCTGACGGGCCTAGTGCCGAGTGCAGCCCTGCTAGAGAAGGTTTCTTCCAGGTCGCTCAGATCCTCCTGCACTCTCCAGCTGTCCCAGCCGTATGGAGATGGGCGGTTGTTGTTGGTATGTGTCCCTTTTCTTTTGCCTGGACAATTAAGCCAGTGTATAAAATGTGGCAAGTGACCCCAAACTCTCGGTAATGCTAGTCTGGCCGTTATTCCTTTCACCCATTCCTCCTAAAGGCTCAGGCCAGAATAATCCTTGGGAGCTCGGTGGGCTTCTGGGATCTGCTGAGACCCACAAAACCCTGGGCCAGACAGAGCTCGGGTGCAGAACGCCCCCAGCACAGCCATGCTCGGGGGCCACAGCAGCTCTGCAGCCGCCCCCTGTCCTGCGGATGAAGACACAGGATGCGCGGAGGGTGTCTGAGAGCGCGGTCAGCCAGGACGCCCAGCACCAGCGCCAGAAAGGAGTGAGCGGCCAGGGGCCGGAGGCAGCACTACTCTGACGAGCCCATCACGCAGCCTGGGGCGCAAAACCCGAGAACCGGGCAGCCGGACGTGTCCCGACCAAACCGCGGTGCCGCTTCTCCTTCTCCTAAGTGGGTCAAACCCGTCTGCAGACCTGACCCCTCAGAGGCCTGACCGCGCCTCTCGTTTGGCCGTTGCTTCTTTGAAGACATTCCAAGTCTCGAGCTTCAGGAAGGATTCGATGGTCCCTCAACTTCAGCCAAGTTTTCCCTGCTGCACGTCACGGTTGGTCCTGGAAATAGCTGGTGTTTCTGCCTCTTCCTTCCCAGAGGACCTGGCATGGCTTGAGGCTGGGCACGGGGGCTGACCAAGTGAAGCCTGGAGCCTGGGACCCGGGGGTCTCCCTAAGGGATGGAGGGCCAGCAAGCCCCGCAGTGGTGTGGGCTCCGGGTGGCCTGCAAGTGGGCTCGGGCAGCGCCCAGCAGCTGCCACTGCGGCTCCTAAGGCCACAGGCCCCAGCCGCAGGTCTCCTTCCCCGGCTCACCACAGGGCATCTTTGGAATCTACCAGGAATTAGGTGCTTGAGCAATAAAAAAGCTCTTAAGATTTTTCGCCTAATTTCAGGAACTCACAAGTTACAGATCCAGAGCGGCTATCCCACTCAACCTGCTCCTGGCTGGTTGCGCCCCCGCATGCGCACCCGCATCCACGGAGAACTCGATCAGAAGTTCTCCAGAGTTGATCATGGCCTCGCGGCCACTTCTGTGGAAAACCCGTTTCCCTTTTTATATTCCCCCAGGTTTCCTCCGAAGACTAATGCAGGCTCCTAGCCGAAGGCAAGGGCGATGACAAGCTGTCTTTCTAAACGCTCAGTCGCTGCGAGGGCACATGACCAGTAGTGACCGGGCGCGCGGAGGAAGGTTCCAGGCGATCCTTAAGAGTGAGTCCGAGTCTTGTGGTCAATGACGTGCGTGGTAAATTCCTTCGGAAGTTTCTGCAGAGTTACCCGGATGGTGGGCAGTGTCCCCTCCCTCCCGGGGTCCTGGCCGCCCCGGCTCCTCCCAGTTGTTCCCCAAGTGGCCCTTTGAATTGCAGCCTGGTCCAAGGGGCAGGGCACACCCAGCTCACTCAAGGGCCTCCCCTGAGCTGGCAGTGGACACCCGCATGGAAGGTCATTCTTCAGCCTCTGGCCCAGCCCTGGAGGAAGCTGCAGTCATTTTTTAGGGCTGTAAATGTCAAAAGAAAAACGCACTGAGTCACAGCTCTCCTCGGCCGGCAGAGACGCCCCTCCCTGCGCTTCCTTGCCAAGCGCAGCTTCTTTTTCCGCCTGAACCTGGAATAGGCCTCGGGTAACCTTTGCTCAAGGGCCTTGGCATGTGAGACTCAGGCTCAGTGTGCCGGCCCTGGGGACCCAGCCAGCAGCCCCCATCCCAGAGGAAGCTCTGCCCCTCCCCCGAAGTCCGGGCTGCAGGGCAGCACTTCATGCAGAGGGATCACAGAGCACCCTCTCGTTTTATTAGTGCTTTTTGACTTTGAAACAAAATGGAAGGCTGTATTTCTGTGGCCAGTCTTCCTCAGATGGGAAACAGCCCACAGCTGAACCTGTTCTCTCTACCTCTGGAGGCAAGTACCCAAGAAAGGTGAGTGGTACAGGAAGGGAGGGCGAGACCCAGTGTAAGGTTCCATGGAGCTGAGAAGTCTCGTGTCCAAATCACAAGCGTTCATTTCACGGGTGAATGGGCTCCCTTAAAAAAAAGCACACGCCCACGGCAGAGTTCAATTATTTGTGGGCTAATTCATACTAAAGTGGGACTGACTGATCCTAGAGTCTGTCCTTCAGAGATCTGAGGACAAGACACCCAGGAAAGAAGATTTCAAGAATAACTTAAGGCCTGGATGGGTAGCTGGGAAACAGGGTAGCAGGTCATTAGAAAGGCAGAGCCAAGGAGGGCAAGGGGGCCATTACAAATTGTCCTGGTTTGCTGAAGGGCATTTCTGCACATAGAAAATCTTATCTCTAAAATTGGCCCTTAGTGGGAAGACATCAAGGTGGGTGATTTGGACAAATTTAGGGTCTATTTCAGTTATTTTAGAGTTTTTCTTTCTTCTTTTTCCCTCATATAACTTGTGAGCCAGGAGCCAAGGGTCAGTGGCCCCAGGTCACTGGGACATCTTTGAGGCTGGACTGGGCCTTGTGTCCAGGATCAGTGTGACTCTTGCACAAAGGCCACCCTCAACCAATGTCCTCACGGTGGCCCTGTTTGCTCTGAAGGAGAGGTCTCCAGGGGAATCCAGTCTGAGAGCTCTCCCTGCACTCCCTCCCCAGCTGTGCTCCCTCCCCGGCTGTGCTCCCTCTGTAAGTGCATAGGCTTCCTTGTGCTCAGGAAGCTGCTGCCACTGCTGCCTGTTTTTGTGGTGCTGGGAGTTGAACTGGGAGTTGAACTCCCCTGTGCATGCAGCGAGTGCTCTGATCCCTGTCGTTTCTTTATACCTTGTGTCCCTTGGCAGTCACTTAGCCTGACTGCATCCAGCGGCCTCAATGAGACCAAGGTGGAAATAGTAATCTGCACTTTGAGCATTGTTTGAAGCTTGAGACGATCCACCAAAGCGCTCTGTGTGGCTCCAGGACCAGAGTGGCTTTCCAGTTTTCTAAAGGATGATCAATTAGAGCAGGAGGCACTGAGACAACCTCAGGAGCGACCCCGCATCTAGACCTGGTCAAGCTCTCCTGGAAGAACGAGTTGAGCTGATTCAAGTATTGGATGGATGGATGGATGGATGGATGGAGGATGGATGGGTGGGTGGATGGATGGGTGGGTGGATGGATGGATGGGTGGGTGGATGGATGGATGAGTGGATGGATGGGTGGATGGATGGATGAGTGGATGGGTGGATGGGTGGATGGGTGGATGGATGGATGGATGGATGGGTGGGTGGGTGGATGGATGGGTGGATGGATGGATGGGTGGATGGATGGATGGGTGGATGGATGAGTGGATGGATGGATGGATGAGTGGATGGATGGATGGGTGGATGGATGGATGGGTGGATGGATGAGTGGATGGATGGGTGGATGGATGGATGAGTGGATGGGTGGATGGGTGGATGAGTGGATGGGTGGATGATGGATGGGTGGATGGATGGATGGGTGGGTGGTGGATGGATGGATGGATGGGTGGATGGGTGGATGAGTGGATGAGTGGATGGGTGGATGGATGGATGGATGGATGGATGGGTGGGTGGGTGGATGGATGGGTGGATGGATGGATGGGTGGATGGATGGATGGATGGGTGGATGGATGAGTGGATGGACGGATGGGTGGATGGATGGATGGGTGGATGGATGAGTGGATGGATGGGTGGATGGATGGATGAGTGGATGGGTGGATGGGTAGATGAGTGGATGGGTGGATGGGTGGGTGGTTGGGTGGATGGATGGATGGGTGGGTGGATGGATGGATGGATGGATGGATGAGTGGATGGATGGGTGGATGGATGGATGAGTGGATGGGTGGATGGGTAGATGAGTGGATGGGTGGATGGGTAGATGAGTGGATGGGTGGATGGGTGGGTGGTTGGGTGGATGGATGGTGGGTGGGTGGATGGGTGGGTGGGTGGGTGGATGGATGGATGGATGGATGGATGGATGGATGGTTGGATGGATGGGTGGGTGGGTGGGTGGGTGGATGGATGGATGGATGGATGAGTGGATGGATGGGTGGATGGATGGATGGGTGGATGGATGAGTGGATGGATGGGTGGATGGATGGATGAGTGGATGGGTGGATGGGTAGATGAGTGGATGGGTGGATGGGTGGGTGGTTGGGTGGATGGATGGTGGGTGGGTGGATGGGTGGGTGGGTGGGTGGATGGATGGATGGATGGATGGATGGTTGGATGGATGGGTGGGTGGGTGGGTGGGTGGATGGATAGATGGATGGGTGGGTGGTTTGATGGTTGGGTGGGTGGATGGATGGATGGATGGGTGGATGGATGGTTGGATGGATGGGTGGGTGGGTGGGTGGGTGTGTGGATGGATGGATGGATGGGTAGGTGGTTTGATGGTTGGGTGGGTGGATGGATGGATGGATGGGTGAATGGGTGGATGGATGGATGGATGGGTGAATGGGTGGATGGATGGATGGGTGGGTGGTTGGATGGATGGATGGATGGGTGGGTGGGTGGATGGGTGGATGGATGGATGGGTGGGTGGTTGGATGGATGGATGGATGGGTGGGTGGGTGGATGGGTGGGTGGATGGATGGATGGATGGGTGAATGGGTGGATGGATGGATGGATGGATGGATGGGTGGGTGGTTGGATGGATGGGTGGGTGGTTGGATGGATGGATGGATGGATGGGTGGGTGAATGGATGGTTGGGTGGGGGGATGGATGGATGGATGGGTGGATGGGTGGATGGAAAATGGATGGATGTGTGTAGATGGGTATACAGGTGGATGAAGGTGTGGGACACTGATTGGACATATTGACCATTAAAGACCTTTGCAGTAGCTGAGCCAGTTCACAGGTGCATGAATGCCAAATGAGCATGTGCAAAGTACCTTTTTAAAGTCTAAAGCCCAAGCACAGGAGACCAGTGTCTCCCTGTTGTATTGACCCCTTGAAAGGACTGAGCAGCTTGGGGTGTGACATAGGCCTGGCACTGGAACGCAGTGCAGGGCGTCTGTGGGAGGATGATGGCACATCCTTGTCAGCAGATGGTTGACTCAGAGGCATTGTCATTTGACACATGACTGCCCCATGCTCCAGCTCCCCAAGTCTAGGAAAGGAACCAAGGAAATATTCAGACAAACGTGCAGTAGATGTTCATTGTGGTGCTGTTCATAGTGTGTGGTCGCAAACTCAGAAACAGTTGAGGGCTGGGGATGGTGGAATATCATACAGCTATGTACAGGTAATGTCGATCTATATTTGCTGACACTAAAACACAATCCTGCCACATCATCAGGTTAAAAATAATTTAACCAACAGCAGCATGTAGCACACAACCCCATTTTTGGGTGAAAAATACTATGCTTTGGTCTCTCTGGGTATGATTTGCATAGAGAGATATTTAATAAAACATTACCAAAATATTATTTCTGAGGAATACGGTTTTGGACGATTATTTTTTTCTTTCTACTTTGATGATTTGGGGGGATGTTTTATGAGGAATATTAATTATTTTGCATTATAAAATCCCACATGTTCTTTAACTTTGAAAAAAGGAAGTTACAGCTAGCTGAGCTCTGCAGAAATCCGCTAGCTTCCCCATCAGGACCTGGTCCCCCTAATAAGATGACCTTCCAGGACAGAGACCTGGCAATTACCTCAGAAGACAGCTGATGGATGGCAGAGCCTCGGCCCTCTGGACTGATAAGATGATAGCGCCTGAGTGGCCGGCTGGCCTGGACTGCAGGCTGGACGCAGACCCCACAATCCCCAGCTACTCTCAGCAGTAAACAGGAAGCAGAGCCAGCACTGAGAGCAGGCGGGGGACTGTCCCCCTGGGCCAGAGCCGGGGACCTGGCCGCTTGCAGCACATGGACTGATTTCCCAGGAGCAGGCTGCAGGCCTGGGCGCTGGGTGCCGGGGCAAGAGTGTGAGCCAGGCCCCTGGGCCCCTGGAGAGGGAGGGACAGACAGACAGAGGAGTGGGGGTGCTGGCAGAGAGGCAGCCGCAGAGGCAGGAGGAAGCAGACCCGCCATGTTGTCCCTGAGTCCTTTCTCAGGACATCGTCGTCAGAACTAAGACTGCCGCATTAGCCCCCCGGGGACACCAGTCAGGACCGCTCCCTGCCACCCCACACCACTGATAAACCCGACTGGTCAAGAGGAAACCTCAGCTCTCCAGCCCAGGGCTGGCGCCCAGGCCCTGTGCTCCTCAAGTCCCCGCTGGGCAGGGAGTGGAGTCCAGTGCCCAGTCATCCAGGGCTCCAGAGGAGGCGAAGGGTGCGTGAGCGCAGATGGGCCTCTGCCTTCCAGAGCCACTGGAGTTAGGTCCTCGTTACCTGTAACGCGGCTTAGATGCTCCCAGAGGCTCGGGAGAGCGGCGTCCCCGAGGCCCATCCCTCTGGGCTTGTTCACCCAACCTCGGGCGTTCGCTGGTTTTCCTACGTCCAGAGGGCATTTCCGCCAACACACGGGGCATCGCTGCCTGCGCGGGGCTGGGCTCCACAGGAGCTCGGGCGTTCGCGATTGGCCTGCAGAACCGCCCGTGGCCTGCGTGAGTAACGTGAGCGGTCGGCCATCAGGGCCCAGCCCAGCGCAGAGGGCACTGGACAGCAGTGTGCAGTGCAGCCCCAAGGCCTGGGGCCCCTGGTCTCCTGAGGACCGTGAGTCCACACCACACAGGCACCAATCTGTGGCTGGGTCTTGGCCTCCCAGTGCCCTGGCCGCCATGCAGCATGGTCTCAGCTGTGACCCAAGGTGAGCTCCCGGGCTGCTTTATGAGAAGAGGCCAGACCTCTCCCTGCTCTGGAAAGAGGTGTTTTTCTTTTAGGGACCGTTGCTTCTGACACGCTGCTGTTTGCACAATGAATATTGTCAATGAGAGTCGTGTAAACTCTGGGGGCCTGAGAATAAAATTTGCCCTGAAATGACTGACAAGAACAGGGAACGTGAGAAATCACAAACACAGTGACATGTTAAAGCTGCTTAGTATTTATTAGAATAAGTCCTTAGCCCCCCCCCCCATTTTTATGACCGTGGATTTGCCGGGCTGTTGTTTGCACAGCAAGTACTTCCAAGTGACTTTAGATGAGGGTCTCTGCGCCCCGCCTGAGGGGTATGCGGCCAGCCCCACCAGCCTGCAGGCTTTGCACGCTCGGCATGGCCATCTTCACAATTGTCAACACAAACTACGGATGAGGAAACCAACCAGGCGCACAGAGAGGTCAGCTGGCCCAAGGTCATACAGCAGGCAGAGGCCAGAGCTGGGATTCCAGCCCAGATGGCGGCGCGCTGGCCTGTGGCTATGCAGGAGAGGGGAGCACCCGCCTGAAACTTGGTGGCCTCTCGCAGGCCCACTCTTGGGGATGCGAAACCTCTACTCTGATTCCCACTTTACCAGTGAGCGGGGAGGTCAAAGGACCTGCCAGGGACGCAGATGCATGAGTGGGAGGCCACAGGGCACAGCAGGGCTGCAGAGCTCGGCTCGGTAACGTGACAAAAGCCAGTCGGCACCTCTGCTACCCCCGTGGCTCCGCTCACCTGGCTGGAGTCCTCGGGCAGGGTGAGCTCCGGGAAATCTGCCCTAAGCTTTTAAACCGACAGAGCTCTGCCCTCGGGGAGGACCCAAATCTTGGGTGTCACAGGGAAACGGGCGCTGGCTGCAGGGAGCCTTCCCTGGCCTGAGCCAGAGGGGCGGGCAGGGGGACACGGTCCTGTCCCCTGCCCCCAGAAGACCGGCCAGAGACCCGCGGGACTGGCTCGGCTTTGCTGCCGCGTCCAGCAGGGAGGTGCCCCTGAGAGAGCCCTTCTCTGCCCGCCCGGCCTGGCCTGTCCCCGTCCCCGACCTGCGCAGAGTCGCTGGTGAGGCTGGCTCCGTGGGGCGGCTCCCTCCTCCTCCGCGGTGCGCCAATGGCCTCTGGGTTGCATTAAGCTGCATAAATAACGTCTGTTGTCAGATTTCCCCCTGGCGAGGAAAGGGCAGCTGGGGAAGCCGCGGGTCGCGACCTCCGTGTTTCTCAGCGGGAGTCGAAACGCCTTCCCCGCGGGCGGGAGGAGGTCTGTGTTATGCTTGCACTGGGCCCTGACAGGCAGATGTGATCGGCGGGCGCGGGACCGCTGGAGCGCCGGCATTTGTTTTATAGCCTGGCGCGTCTCGCCCGTCTGTTCCCCGGGAACATCTGGTGGGAAATGGGAAGGTCCCACGCCACCCCGGGCGGGCGAAAGGCAAGCCGGGCAGCCCACCGGAGGGGCTTTGGGCTTTCCCAGACCTCAGTCTCCCCCGCAGTGAAGGGGTGGACAGTCCCTGAGTCCTGTTGACGAGCCCTCAGCAAACACGAGGTCCGCTGCCCTGTGCCTGCGACGGCAACGCTCACCTTCTGAGCCCCCGGGCCGGGTGCCTGGCTTTGGGAAGACGGAGTCGCGTGTGGACAGTGCTGCCACTGATCCCGCCAGCCCAATCTGCTTCCTGAGGAGGGAGGAGCCCTGACCCACTGCCCAAGGGCTCGACGGTCACTTCCGGCATCTCTGAACACCTTAGTGGGTTAAGTAAAGGGTTTTGAGGGACAGAAAGAAGGGGAAAGGGAGATGAAGACAGGCCTCCAGCCCACCTGCGGGGCCGAGTCTGCCTCCTCGTTCTGACTCCACCTCCACGGCCCCGGCCCTGAGGGTAGGAGGCCTATTTTATGGATGGGTACACCAAAGGTCTGGGAAGGGGTGCGGCCTGCCCCAACTGCACCTCTTGCAGGACAGAGCCAGGAAGTGGTCCGGGGGACCCAGGCGTCCTTCCCTAAGACAGTCCAGTGCTTGCCACGCCCGCAGCTGCCAACCCCTTCCCACGTCGCTCTGGGTGGTCCCCCTTCCTGGGGTCTCTGAGCGGCAGGGCCCAGGCAGCCCCTCCTCCTGGGAAAGGCCGGCTTATTTGTGTCCCTGTCCACTGGCAACCCACACCATCCTGAGGACAGCGTGTCAGGAAGACGCCAGGGGGACCTGAGTCTGCTCCGTGCCCGGACAGCAGCCTCTCCGTCCTATTTCTGCCTCCACACCTGGTCAGTTCGAGGGTTCTGCAGTCGTGGTCCCTGCGGCCACCGCTTCTCCAGGCCCCACTGTGCACGGCCGGAGTGGCACGCGCGGCCAGCTCATCCTCTGGGCAGCTCCAGACTTGGGTCCATCTACCCACCCACTTTCCAGATGAGAAAATGGAGGCCAGGTACCAGGTGGAGGCCTCGGGGCAACTCAGAGTGACAGATGGCATTGCAGTGTGACATAGTTCTTAAGGGGGCTCTGGGGCTGCCTCTCCCCCGCCTGCCGACCACCGGGCCATCCCACGAGGCTCAGCTCGTCTCCTTGCCCCCTGTCTGCTTGTTCCTGCAGGGGAGGCTCCCACAGATGAGCCCTCCAGCCCAGGCCTCAGGCGGGCCCTGCTGAAATGGGCCCCACCGATGAGCAAGACGGAGGGCGTGGGGAAGGCACAGTCCCCCCGTCCCCTGCAGCCCCAGGACTGAAGACCCCATTGTGCGGACCTCCGGGGATGCCGTCGCCGCACCCTCTTCTGCAGAGCTGCAGCCTGGAGGGGCTTCAAAGCGGCTGCCAGCACATCAAGGCTCCCCGGCTGCGACAGCCCTCCGCTCACCTCCCCCACGAACCCGCTAATGAAGATAGATGGGCCTGGCTGCCCAGCCGGGCTGAGACCCGCACAGCCCTGCAGAGGGGCCGTGGGCAGCCTGAGGCCAACCTGCAGTCACCGTCTGGGGTGTCACAGGATGGAGACCTGCCCCTGGTGCTGTGTCCCCCGTCACCCCGTAGGCCAGGTGAGCATGTGGAGGCGGCCCCGTTCCAAGCAGGCCTCCAGCCAAGACCCTGCCAGCCCCTGGGCACAGTTAGGGCTGTATCTGGCTCCCTCCTCTTTAGGGAGGCCGAGGGGACTCCCAGCACACTTGGGGTGCTGGACATCTTTAGGGAGGGGGCTGACCAGCGGAGGCGACAGCCCGCACCTCTTGCTGGCTCTGCTCCCCTGTGTCAGCCCGCGCGGGTGGCCAGGGCTCTCCTGGGGAGCTGCTTTCTGAGCCAGGTCAGAAGCCGCCACCACAGGCAGGTGGCAGGACGTCCCCGGGAGCTCCCAGGAAATTCAGATGCTGGAGGACATGCAAAGGGAAGGCCCGAAAGGAGTCGCCACCCCTCCTGCAGTTGGGGTGACCTCTTATTGGGGGTACTGGAGGTCGAGCCCAGGGCACCTGACCACTGAGCCACATCCCCAGCCGTTTCTATTTTTTATTCTGAGACGAGGCCTCACTGATTTGCTTAGGGCCTGGCTGAGCTTCTGAGGCTGGCCTCAAACTTGCAATCCTTCTGACAGCCTCCCATGATCCTCAGCTGGGAACCACTGCACCTGGTTTGCACTATTTTGGGACTCAATGGTGTCAGCCTGATGAACAGCCATGGCCAGCATTTGTAGCCTGCCCAGTCCATGGGCAAGGCCACATTTAACTCTGCAGTGGCCCCTTACCAGGTGGCCCATTGCTCTTCCAACTCTGGAGCAGCTGAAGCTGAGGCACAGAGAGGGTGAAGAGCTGGCTCAGAATAACCAGGTGCTGCAGAGCCCAGGTGTGCTGGCCCAGCTGCGCCCCACACAGAGCTGGCGACCCTCATCCTGGTCAAGGAGGGGTGCGGACATCAGGATCTCCAGAGTGAAGTACGCTGAAGCACACCTGTGGAGAGGGCACTCACGCGCAGTCAGAGAGCCAGCTCGGGTGGAAACTGAAGCCCCGCGTTGAAGGGACACCCCACCCCCATCCCTCAGGGTCCAGGCCTGGGGCTGCTCCCTACTGCTTGGGGGACCTGGCTGGAGGGGGCTCTGGCAGGGAAGCTGCAGGGTCAGCCCCAGGCCTGAAGCATGGGGTTTCAGAAACGGGTCTCCATTTACCCCGGGCTCTGGCAAGGCCAGGGCGCCCTGTGCGCGCCTCCGCACGTGTGGTGGCGTGTGGCGCAGGCAGGCAGGCAGGCAGGCGGACGCCTGTGTGGTCCGAGGGGCTTTGCGTGTGTGGTCCTCCCCCGGCCGCCACCATCATCTGTCCAGAGGCTGCTCGCTGCCTGCCGATGGCCAGCGTGTTTACTTTAGTCCTGTCTGCAGCGCCTGCACCCGAGCCGCTCCTTCCAGCTGGACCTCCTCAGGGAGAGGGAGAGAGGAAGGCAGAGGGCGATCGGGAGGGAGGGCGGCTGCGGGCGTGAAGCAGCAGATAAAGAGAAAGGGAGCCTGCGATGCCCCGGGGTGGACAGGCCGTGAAGGCGCCTCCTTGGAAATCACGGGACCCCCAGGCCGCTTCACACCCTCCCGGTCTCCAGCGCCTTCGGGCTGCCCTGCTCACGTGGGCTGCTAAATGGCCCCTGCCGAGTGCCGGCAAGGTGGGCTTCATGTGCCCAGCAGTGGACTGTGGCCGCTGCGCATCTGCCGATCCTGTGCGGGCGGGTGCCCTGCGAGGGTGGGCAGCGGGGCAGGCAGCCTGGGCTGGGGTGGCCGGGGATCTGGCCAGGGCTGCAGGCCTGTGGACTTCCCATGGCCACAGAGGCTCTCAGCCTCTATCAGCCTCCCAGGAACCCTGGGGGTGGCAGGGGTGTCCTCCAGGGTGAACTGCCAGGACACGCAGCCGGGTACCAGATGCAAGAGCCGCTCCGGGTGTGCGGGGCTTCAGGGCTTCCTCCTGCTGAGCAGCCTCTGCAGGGCTTCGTGTTCTCTCTGAATTCATATCGTCCTGATGCTTCCTCTTCACTGGTGATATGATGCTTCCAACATCTATTTCCTGTGACATACTTCAGATAGTATATGCAATAAGTAGGAATAGGAAGGAGAGAGAGAAGTTTTTTTAATTGAAAGGAAGGTTCTGGAAGAAGTAGCCTTAGAGGCTCAGACTAGAGCTTTGTGTTAAGGAGAAATTAAGAGCTGCAGGGTGCTTGAGAAAATGGTAGGACTTAGGTGCAGTCTTAAGGCTGTGGTCTTTCAACCCAAGGGAACCTCAGGGTAGCACAGCCGAATCCCTCTGCTCATGGTCAGTCCTCTGGGCTCAGTTGGGACAGATGGAGAACACAGCTCCAACCCCCGTGGACACCACACTCCTCCAGAGCGGTGACCTTGCAGACGGACACTAGGAGAAGACCGTGCAGCTCGGTCTGGAGCCCACTTTACCGCAGAATCGAGAGCTTTTGTGGCAGTGGAGGTCATTACTGAGACTCCACCATTTGAAGAGTGGAGTCCTGGCATTTCACACAGCAGCTGCAGCGTCCCCAGCTGGTCCCTGGACATTCCCATCACCCAGAAAGGAAGCCCTGCTCCTGTTTCTGCCTGGCTCCTGCAGCCCAGGCCCTATGGACTGAGCCAGAAAATCAGCCTCTGCTGCTTCACCGAAAGCGCTCAGGGTTACAGTCGAGAGCACCTCGTCGGGGGTCCCCTGCTTCTTGTGGGAAGACTCAGGCAGAAGAGGCGACCTCTACCAAAGATGCGGCCAGGCCCCTCGGAAAGCCGCCCTGCCCTCTGCCCCGGCAAGAGCTGCTGGCAGTGTCTGTGGCCCCAACACCCACAGACACACACAGCAGTCGCCCGAGGTCGGAGGGACCCTACTGGACTGCTGGTTCGGGGCCTGAGCAGCTAACGATTTACCCACGTCTGCCACAGGCAGTTCCAAGTCCATACACGTCAACACACCCACCCTCCCTGCTGGTCTCCTTGTCCAGCCGAGTCGTAGTCCAACATGCCCTGGGGAAGGACGATGGGCAGGTTTGTGGGCTGTTAGTTGACTGGGTTCTGGAGACTCGCTCCCAGGCGGCAGGATCTGAGAAGCCCCAGGGCTTGCTGGCCAGGAATGAGACCCAAGCGAAATGCAGACGTGCCACCAGTCACCTTCGCAGGCGCGGGAGGGCAGGCGCAAGGCTCGCGGAAGAGCTCCCAGGACTGGGCTCCCCACGGAAGGCACTAGAAGGAGGTGCGGCTGGCCATTCGCCCCCAAGGGGCGGGAGTCTTTGCAGCTGCCAGGCCATTGCAGGAGAGCTGAACAAGCCAGAGCTGGGACCAGGGGTGCCGCCCAGAGTGCTGGCGTGCGATGGGTGTGTGTGTGTGTGTCCGAGGCTACCAGGATCTCCATGCAGGCCTGGCGGGCCTCGATTTGGGCTCACATGCTGTGCACAATGTGGCTGTGTGTTGGTTCAGCCTTGCTTGTGAGCACGTGCACCTAGTGGCCTGTGGCCTCTTGTCACCTCACCATCAAACAGCTCAGGGAGTGGCATTATCGTCCTGCCTTCTAGAGGAGGCAGGTAAGGTTCAGAGAGGGACATGGGCAGGGCGAAACTGGTAAGGGAGGCCGCATGGGGTGGCATGGAAGGGGCACCAGCAAACCCAGCCAGCAAGATGAAAATCTGACTTTGTGCAAAAACAATTCCACGAGGAATAAAATATTAAATTTAAAATAAAACAGAAGACAGGGTCCGGGTCAGGGAAGGTGCTCAGGCAGCTCAGGCAGGTGCTGGGTCAGGTCCCGTCTCCGTTTAAAATGTTGCTGTCGTGCAGGCTACAGAGTATAGCGTGCATCGGATTATTTCAGATACCGTATGAGAACATCACTTATCTTGATGGCTGGGGCTCTTCATGCCCTTTCTGTGCTAATGCAAGGCAGGTTTCTGGCTCACCATTCCTGACTGGCCCTGCCACAGTTGTCGGGTCTCAAGTCAACACAGCACAGGGCGGGACTGAGTCCAGCCCAGAGCTTCCCTGCTGGACTGTTGGACCAGAACCGCAGCTGCCAACATCAGTGGCATTGGTGCTGATCTCTGTGGGCACAGGGTGGAGCACATGGAGAGAGGCCTCAAACGGTGCTAGGGGACACGCAGCTCCCAAGCAGCCCCTCTGCAGGCACGAGTGCCCAGCAAAGCCGAGTTCCTGCTGGTGCAAATCACAGCTGGGTGCACACGCTCGCGCACGGACATCCTGGCTGCCATTCACCAGAACAAAAGATAGGCAGAACGATCGGCCAACAGCGAAGTCAAATCCACTGGAAGAATAAAGAGAAAGAACAGAGAGAAAGGAGAAAGGAAGGGAGGGAGGGCGGGGACGGCTGCCCTTTGCTCCACCCTCCTCCCCCTGCCTCCAGCAGCTGTCCCAGACCTCATTAGACTTTGAGCTGAGCAATGAACTTGAGCCTTGGGGTGCGTATTACAGGTGCAGGGCGTTTATGAGGCCCCAGCAATTCCACGCGCACACTCACGTCAGCCCGCCTGGGACGGTCTCTCCATGGGAGTCAAGCATGCCATGCCAAATACACACTTTGTCAAATTGTCGGTGACCAAACATTTCTACTTTTTGCTTAATGTCTAATTTTTTTTTTTTTTTTAAACACAATGTTTCTGAAACATTTTGTTCCAGAATCTGGGAACAGGAGAGTTCGTGGGATGCAGGGGAAGGGTCATTTATAAATCGCCTTCACGGTCAGCCTGGAACAGTGGCCACACCTATAATCCCAGTTACCGGGGATGCTGAGGCAGGGGATGGCAAGTTCAGGAGCAGGAGAGGCGACTCCAGAAAGCCTGTCTCAAAATAAAACAGGAGAAGCCGTGGGGGTGAAGCTCAGGGGCAGAGGGTTTGCCCAGCATGGGAGAGACCCTGGGTTTAAGCCCCAGGACTATAAAACATGTTCTAAGTGACTTTGCGGCTGACCACATCACCTCACCTGTCTAGTCTTTTAATGAAATGACAGACCCAGGTGTCTGTACCTGCGTGCGCACACAGGCACACTACTCTGCTCTGCCGAGAGCACGTGCCTGTGGTGTCTCTGCAGCCCGCGGCTCTAATAAGCAGATTGGCAACCCGGTGGAACAGCGGTGCGATTTTCTGGCTGAACCGTCCTTTCCGGAGCTGCGTTTCCTACTACAAAGGAGGTCACAAAGGTAAGGGGGGCAGCGAAAACCAGCTCTAGCCCCTGCTGCCCCTGTGGGTCCAGGGCTGATGGAGCTTCTTGAAGCTCCTCATCTGGAACTGGGGACCCTGTAATGTTCTCCCTCCTTCCAGAAGTTTCCGAAGGCACCCTACCATGGCCCCTGCCCCTCCTCTCCAGCCCTCAGAACAGATGCGCGTGTTTCAGATGCCCGTGCCCAGAAGCGCGTGTTTCAGAGTGCGGAAAGCCACCGACTGAGGGAGGACGGTTCTGTCCGGTTGATGCAGCGGGAACTTGGTTAGAACCTTGGAAGAAGTCTTGCTGAGCAGGCTCGCTGACCGTCCAGCATGAGCGGGTCCTCTGCTAAGTACCCCGGGCCCCCGGGCTAGCCAGGCCCAGCCTGGTGGAGACACACGCTGCACCCCAAGAACTCCGCTGCGGGGCCTGAGCGGTGGGCAGGTGCAGAGCCTCCAGTGCCTCCTCTGGGGACAGCACTGCCCCTTGAAGCCCAGCGCACCGCCGGCTAGTGTTCACAACGGAAGTGGTGCCTTTCTCTTGCAGATACTGGGGACACGCCACCGAGAGGGAGGGAGGGCCCGTTCTGCACCTGTATGTCCTGGGCACTGGCTTACATGCTGGAGCAGAGTGGGCAGGGGCCAGCACCTAGTGGCACCTGCCGCTCTCGGGAGGTCCTCGTAAAGACAGACCCATGGGCTGTTTTGTGAGTTCCTTTCCCTGTTCAGTGGCCTGACCACCCCCTCCCGCTCAGCGTCTCCACATGTTCTCTGCTCTTCCGGACGGACGGCCGAGTAGAAAGCTCCCCTCTCCCCTGCCCTGACTGACCCCGGAGCGCCTCCCCAGGAGTCGGGGTGGGGATGGGCAGCAGCAGAGACCCGCAGCTGCCTGGGCTTTGGAGGGGCAGCCAGGCAGAGATACTTTGATGAATTTGCATGAAACTCTGGATCCAGTGAACGCGACTCTGCTCATAGAAACATATACTGTGGACACAGTGCCTTGATTTTATTTTTAGGTGGTGCTGAGGACGGAGCCAGGCGAGCGCTCTGCCTCTGAGCCTCAAGCCCAGCCCCCAACCAGACTTTTCAATGTTTTTTTCTTCGGCTGGCAGGGGTCGCCCAGGAGAAGGAATGAACCCGACAAACAGCTGGGACCCACTGCACTTCCCCATGACCCGTGGCCCCTGCATGGAAACAGATTCAGTGAAATGGGTGGGGACAAGCAGCCTCCTGGGCACACTGGTGACACCTAAGGGGGAAGTTGGTGGCTAACTGCTGGTTTTCTGTGACTTTAAACTTGTGACTCCTGCTCTGTCATTCTGTCCCCGGGGCTCTAACAGCTGCAGCTGGAGGGCCCAGGTCCTCCTCGCCGGGGCAGGCCGTCCCGGTCCACCTGCCCATGATCACCGCCAGTGCCCACACTGCGGAGGGCTCTTCACTCCTACTCCTCTGCACCCCGAGGAGGCCACGGCAGGAGCTGAGCTCAGGCTGGGCAGCCGCCCTTCCAGAGCCTTTCCTCCTACTCTGAAGCACTCGGCAGTGGCCCCTCTCCATCTGGGCCCTTTCCAGTGACCACAGGACCACAGGAGTTTTGCCTATTTTCTTCTTCGGAATTTCCTGTATCTGCTTTTAAAATACGTTGTTAATCTCACACATGGGGAGTGACACCAGGCGCAGTGTGGCCCGCTCTTATCGTGACCATATTTGTATCCGAAAGGGTTCGGGGGATTTAGGGGCAAATAGATCTAAGCAGGAAACACACCTGGGGCCTGGGCCTTGGCTGCCGGGTGCTCTTCCCAGCAAAGGCCCCAAAGTCTCCGCCCTCCCACAGGACAGCTCAGCCCAGCTGGACTCTCCTGTCACTGGAGCCCCTGTCCCTGCACCTGCCTGCACACTGTGGGGCTGGGGGGAGGGAGTGGGGGCCGGCTGGGAAGGAGCCAGGCAGGCGGAGGAGCGACCTGCAGAGGGAGAACCTGAGGGCAGCAGGGCAGGCCGGAGGGGCTCCCGGAGCAGCCGCAGGGGCAGCGGTGGCCTGTGCGGGACGCTGGGCTGCGCACACCAGGCCACGGCAGGGGAAGGCGGTTTGCGGGTCGGGCATCAGGGTGAGAGGGGAGCGACCTGGGGCTCCTGGTGACTAATGCGCTCT
The DNA here is from genome assembly GCF_902686455.1 of Sciurus vulgaris. Taxonomy (NCBI): domain Eukaryota; kingdom Metazoa; phylum Chordata; class Mammalia; order Rodentia; family Sciuridae; genus Sciurus; species Sciurus vulgaris. Next base: position 2,722,725 of record NC_136478.1, read on the forward strand.
GGGCAGGTTCTCCGTGGCGGCTGCCCCGGGAGCCCGTTGGGCCGCACGCCTCTCCCCAGGTGCAGGCCCCTGGCAACTCGACCCTGACCCAGAGAAGTGCACCCTCCTCTCCAGGCCCCCACACCCAGGAGGCCACGGCAGCCCACCTGACAGGCGACGGCACTGAGGCCCTGTGGGAGGGAAAAGTCACGGCACGGAGGAGGCCGCGCCCTGGTCCGCCGTGGGGTCCCGGCCATTGACCACCTGGCCACCCAGGGTGCCCCTCCTCAGGATCACCTACAGATGAGCAGTGTGGACACCACAGGCGCCTGTGTCCCCCGACCCCTCGGTCTGTCGTATGAACCACCTGACAGTGAGGACAGGTTACAGGGCCCAAACGTGGACCCACTGGGTAGGAACAACCACGGGAAGGGCCCGGGACTCTGCATTCCTGGGGTGCTCTCAGGTGACCCACTCCAGCCCCGCCAAGCCCGTCCCCACTCACTCACCCCCAACCAGACGTGGGTTACACCGCTGTCTACGCGGTGGGTTCATGACGTTCTGGAGGGCTGGCGAGCCGGCAGGTCGAGGGAGGGTCTGCGGAGGGAAATGTTCAGCAGGGGCTCACGAGGGCTCCCTTGCTGTCACAGCCGAAGGCTCTCGGATCCCCCTGGGGGCCCAGGGGTCTTTGCACCATCCTCTCGGCGTGTGTGGGTGAAGTGGGACCACAGCGCTCTGACGGGAGGACGGCTTGCACCTCCTGCGGAGCTGTGGCCGCTCGCGCCTGCCTGCTTCCATCTCGGGACGGCCGTGGGCAGTGGATGCTGTGCTCCCATGGTACTGACATGTAAACTGAGGCAGCCCCAGTTCTCTCACTTGCTGCAAGTCCAGCACTGGTGAGCTGGAGTTGTGGGTCGGCCGATGGTACCAGCAGAAGGTCGGGACTGCCGTGAGCCAGGTTCAATCCACGAGGGCACTGTGACCTCCACAGAGGGGCCACAAAGCCCAGCACCTGGGTTCCCACTGGGAGGGCACTTGATGTCCCCACAGCCTTGGTAGTCCCAGGCAAAACCAGGAGTGTGGTGAGAAAAGGGCCTGGGGCAGGGAGCAGGTCCTAGGAGCACATCCTGGGAGCAGGTCCTGGGAGCACATCCTGGGAGCAGGTGCTGGGAGCAGGTGCTGGGAGCAGATGCTGGGAGCACATCCTGGGAGCAGATCCTGGGGATCACATCCTGAGAGCAGGTCCTGGATCACATCCTGGGAGCAGGTCCCGGGAGCAGGTCCTGGGGAGCACGTCCTGAGAGCAGGTCCTGGGAGCAGGTGCTGGGAGCACATCCTGGGAGCACATCCTTGGACGCTGCAAGGACTGGGCACTTCCTGCCGTGAGGAGTGGGTGGGAGGCCTGCAGGAGGGGTGGGCAGCAGGGGCCAGCTTTAGAGCTGCTGCACAGGACAGCCTGCTGGGCAGCTCCTTGGGCAGCCTCAGCCCTGAGAAGGCACAGGGGAGGAGCCAACATCCTCCAGTCCTGTGACTGGGGTGCCACGCTGTGCCAACCTAAGGACCGGTTCCTGCCCCTTTCCAACATCACCCCAATCAGTCCTCATGAAGCAGCTACAGAGAAGCTCCATTTCACAGATGGAGAAACGGAGGCCTGAAGAGAGCAAGCAGGGAGGTTGCGGGCCCAGGTCTGCCTCCTCTCACAGAATGAGCTGGAACCAGCACAGGACACCGAACAATGCCGGCCACAGCTCTGGATCTCCTTGGACTCCCAAAGGCCACGAGCGGCACTCCTGGCTCCGCGTGACCCCGGCTTACGGTGCCACAGTCTCTGCAGTGCTGGTCTCCGGCTTCATGGGGGAGGGAACCGAGGGTCCACCCAGAGGTCCCGGGGCAGCAGCCCCGCAGGTGCCTCTGCAGAAGCCGGGGTTTCGCTTGGGTCTCACATCTCCCTTTCCCTCCAGGATCTCGGTGGCACCTACACCCAACAGCAAGCAGGCTCTGGTGCGTCCCGCCCACCTCTCTGCCCCCGAGTTTCCACGCTAGAGTCCTCGCCCCTTAGTCCCCTCGGCAGGCAGCCCACACGGCCCTTTGGGCTGGCGGAAGAGGGCCGGCCTTCTCTCTCACAAAGGCTGACCCAGCAAGAGTCTGCTGAAGGCCACAACTAGCAGCCCCTGCAGACACGAGGCGCCCGCTGGCTGACAGCATCTTGGGAAGAGCCGACGCCGGGCGCTTGAGGACGGTAGAGCCCGCAGGCGTGGCTTATGGGACGGGACCTGAGATGGGCGGCTCGTGCGGGGCTGCAGCTGGTGCCGGGGGACCTTCCTGGCCCTGGTCGGAGTGGCTAGGGTGGCACTGGGTGCCCCTGCGGGAGCTGGCCTGGCGTCCCTGACCTCCGGGAGAAGGAGATGCCGTCCCAGCCGTGTCCCTTGGGACGCAATGAGGTGGCTTTGCTCTGGTGGAGGACAGAGGCGATTCACTACGGCGGTGGCTACCCCAACTGATCACAGTGCGTTTCTTCAACAGCACCCTGGCTGCGGGGAGCGCTCCTTTGTTCTGGCCATTATTTTACGGGACAAACTACCCACAAGGTAGTGGCTTGAACAACCCTCTGATTAGGGCCGTGATTTTGTGGGTCAGGAACTCAGGAAGGGCGTGGCCGGGCAGTTCTCATACACAGAACGCGTCCATCCTGGGTCCCCTGGCCTGGGTTTCTGTCTGGGGGACAGGGCTCAGGGAGGGTGCTAGGTGTGGGAGGGCCTGGGTGGCCAAATGCCATTCTGCCTGTACACCTTCGTCAGGTCACCAAGAACCCAGTGAAACGCAGACTGGCCAGTCGCATACAAAACCTAGTTGGAGTTCCTGACTAAGGAATGTTTTGTTTCCCACACAATAACCAGGAAGCTCTGGGAGGGTGCGGGCCTCAGGCATGCTGTCCGCCCCAGATCTTTCTCTTGGGCTCTGTTGTTTCCATGGCCTCATGGTGGCAAAAGGGCTGCTTCACCTCGGAAACACTCTTGGTCTTCCTGCTGCCAGTGACATTGTGCATGTATTTGCTGAGTGTTTGACAAGTATCGATTCATTTCATTCCCTCCCCCACAGCAGCCTCTGAGGGACACGCTGTTTTCTAATAAGAGTACGGACCTTCCTTCTGTGGTTTTCTAATCACCCTACTCAGAGCTATGTTGAATTAGCTTTCCTTTGAGATTCTGGGGAGAACCAAACATTCTACCATCCTGACTTCCGGAGCAGTTCTCCTTTCGAAATTACCAAGGGCTTTAAAGCTGGCTTTGGTGCGGGGGACTGGGTCTGCGTGAGCGGTTGGAGCAGGGTCCCCGGGCCTCTTGGGGAAGCCATTAGCTTCATGGAGACTTCACGTCCTCATTTACAAGATAGGTTTGCTGTGCCTCCTCAAAGTCAGTGCCGGCTGGAGGGAGGCTGGGGACAACCGGGCACTTGCTCCCTGCCCAGCTGCTGAGCTGGGCCACATGTCTTCCATCCTGAGGGTGGCGGGGCGGTGGCTACAGGGCTGCTCCCTGGACGTGCGCACGTGTAGTTAGCTCTTATTTGCCCTTGGTCAGAATCAGCTGCCTCTGAGTATTGCTCAGGGTGGATAGCAAAGAAGATCCTCCTTCAAATCCACTCTGCCGCCGCGGCCTAGGCCCTGACTGCAGCTCGGAGAGGCTTGGACAGCAGGGACGGTCCTGGGGACACTCTTGCCAAAGCACCTGTTCCTCCTGATGAACCCCAGCCCGGCAGACATCAGGGGAGAGAGCCATGGCCGCCAACTCTGGAGATCAGAAGCTCAGTCTTCACCAACCAGCAGTTTCCTGTCTGTTTGATGTCCAGTAACAAAATACGAGCATAGCGCGGTTTGGACGGGTAGGTACAGACGGGCACATGTTAGGGACAGAGGCCAACTTACCATGATGGGAACAAAGCCCAGGGTCCTCCCAGACGGCCCCCAAGAACCCCTGGCTCTGAGATTCGGAAATTCCATATTTTACCAAGTTAACTGAAGCAGGTTGAATCAGTATCAAGGGAGACGCTTTCTCAAGGGAGACTCGTCCCCGAGGCTGGCACCTGGACAACTGGGCCGCAGCTGAGAAGAACGCGCCCAGCTCACTGAAGACCCTGACACGGTTCCGTTAACGGGAAAACCTCCTCAAAGGTGAGGCTGTCAGGAACGAGCCCGGACACCGTCGGGCATCGCCGCGAGGGGCACAGGCATGGCGGCAACGTAGCTGTGTGATCGTCCTGCGTGCGGCATGGGGCACAGCCATCACAGCCCACCTCTTGGGCATGGAGGTCCGCAGCAGGACAGCGGCGTTGATGTCCATGGGCATGGATGGTGGCTCCCTGCCCGCACGGGCCCTGTGCCGCCCTGTCTGGGGTGCTGCTGTGGGCGTCTCACTCCGCAGGCAGAGAGCTGAGGCCCCAGGGCCGCGCCTTCAAGGTGGCAGGGCTGGGATCTGCAAACCACCCTCATACCTGGACCCCGAGCCCCAAAGCCACGGTTTTCAAGGGACACAGTCCCAGGACGGTCACCAGAGCGCGTTCCTGTTTCACGGTTGTCCACGTGTCTGTTGCTGCTGCAGCTCAGGGGCCTGCATCCCATGTTGCCACAAACGTGCAGCAATTCCTTTCAGGAAAATTTCCCAAGAATCGCTGGGTGCCTCACCCATCCAGGCCATTTGGAGATGGACCAGGCAGGTCCCCAGCCCTGAGCACTCTCCTGCAGGGCATTGTAGGGGTCAGTGTGAAGTGAGAGGTACACGTGACTCCCTCACTCCCTGCCACCCAGACTGTCCTGCAATGCCCCGGACAGGAGTGTCCCCTCCCACCATTCACACAGGGGACTGTCCACACAGCGGACCCAGCAGCCATGTGTGCATGGGAGGGGGCATGGCCTCTCCCTGGGAGCAAGACAGAGAGGGAGCACGGAGGGCGTTGAGCAGGGCACTGGGAGGCACAGGCAGCTTTGGGTCCCCTGTGTGTGGCCATCTGCCTGCCAACGGGGACAGCTCAGCGAGGCTTCCTGAGGTGTCAGAGTTCATAGCTTGGGTCTTCCACTTGGCTGCTGCTGCTGTCAATTAGCACTCCCAGGCGGGAAGGGACAGGGCCCGAGTCCCTTTCTATCTCTGGCCAGGAGCCAGGTGGCAGAGGCTGGCCACCTGGACTATCTGGAGTCCACTCTTTAACATTCTGACTGCTTCTGCTGCCAGCTCTGTCCATGTGGCCTCCGGTCCCCCCGGCAGGGCTGGGCTCAGTGGCCCAGTGACCTCCCTGTCACCGGCTGGCCCTGTGCCTTTCCTCTTCCTTACTCTCCCACCGAAGCTGCAGGGTCCTCAGCTGAACAGACTCATTCCCCAAATCCCAGTCTCCACGTCTCTTGGGAGATAACCAAACCAAAACAGTCCCAAGGAAGCCGCGTCCTCTCTCATGCACGAAACCTTCCCAGGCCAGCCGTCCATGGAGAGGATCCCTCCACATAAACAGAAGTCAAGTGCCCACAGCCTCATGGCGACTTTGCGTTTGGAACAGTCCCAGGCGAGACTCGGGGACCGTCATGAAAGCTCAGCTCTGGACGTTGTCCAGCTGCAGACCCAGTGTCTTCAGAAGGACCTGGCTCACAGAAGCAGAGTGCCTGCCTGGGCCCTCATCGCAGGACTGAAGGCAGGGGTTTGAGGAGGGACCTTCCTCCTGCTGGTGGCCGCCAGGGTTCTGACGGGAACCTGAGGGCAAGGCAGGGCTTGTGCTGGGCGGGAGGCTGTGCCCCACTAGCTTGCAGGAAACAGCTTGCTGTGTGGAGCAGCTCAACAGCCAGCCACAGAGACGGGAAGAGTAAGGCAGGGAGGAGCCGGAGCCCGAGAGACGGGAACCGTTTAAGATGGCTCGTCCCAGGTCAGCAGTGACCAGACTAAAAGGCAGTGGTTGGGATTTAAGCTCAAGTAGTTCATCTTTAGAAGATTTTTGTGTTTTTCTCACTAAAATAAAAATAAGAGGGACGTGGCTGTTGGCTGCATGGAAGTCTTTGCCTGCTTCTCTCCTTCCGGTCTGTGGTTAAATGAGGCTGCTGGAGCGCCATCCATTGAATCTACATTTCAGGCAGATAAGAAGTGGTGACGGAGGAGAAAGACAGAAGGCAGGGCCTGCGTGAGTGAGCCCCAAGGCCTGCCTTGGAAGTGCTACAGGCTGGCTTTTGCTTACGTCTCAACAGAGTGACAAACACACGGAACAAAGGATGCGAATGAACATGGTGAAATAGAAATCCGTGCCCTGCCTCTTCCCTCTGCCTGCCCGGACGGGGCTTGCGTGATCTGGGGCGGCACAGAAGTGAGCCTGGAGGGGTAGCCTGTGGCTAGCTGTGCCATTGTGGGCAAGGTGCTGGGCCTTTCTGAGCCTCAGGAGGTGACACAGGCCTGTGCTTCTTCCCACCTGTGGTGGGCTTTCACGAGCTCCGGAGCTGTGCAGAAACAGTCCGAGAGAGAGGCTGTGCCCGCTGGGCACCAAGAGCTTTCCTCCCACAAACCCGTCCCCATCCCTGCATTCTTAATTCCCACTGGAACCCAGGCAGGAGCATCAGGACTTGGTGGAGAAAGACACCACCCAACTCACGTGCGTGTGTTTCTAATTGTGTCCGGCTGAGTCCAGCCCGGGGACAGTGACACCCCTAGGGGTGCACAGGCCAGGCTGCATGCCGGGGCTCCATGCCCGGTGAAGGCGCTCGCAGCAGCAGAGCCCTGGTGCCAGGCAGACGCGCCGCAGGGCCACTCCCCAGCCCTCTCACGTCGACTTCCTGTCTGAGGGTCTAGCTCTTGGCTTGACCAGGGCCTTGTGAAAAGCCCAGTCTCCCCATGGACGTCCCGTGGCACACGCAGGCCAGGTGGGCAGGGGTGGGCAGGGGCGGGCATGTACGGCACCATCCTGGGAAGTTCTGAGCACATGCGGGGTGTCGTGGCCATGCTGCTGCCCTGCGCCAGGTCCCGGCCAGGCGAACCTCCAGGTTCTTGTGGCACCCGAGCGGGCAGGAACTGTCTCCTTTGTGGACGAGGAAACCGGTCCTTCCCAGAGCAGAGGCTGGTCGGGGAGCCAGACGCCGTGCAAGTCCCAGGGCAGCGAGGCTGTCGGGAAGGACGTGCCTCGACCCTGGGACTCCCCTGGTGGCTCGAGGGCAGCACCCACACCTCCCGTGGGGTAACTGAGGAGACCCACACTCTGGCGTTCTCAGCAGGTCCCAGAAGCCACCTCAAAGCCCCCGAGGCCCAGAGCTTGTGTGTGTGCCGCTGCATGGTGCCAGGCCCCAGCTCCTGCCTCTCCCCGCCACACCACAACCCCAGGGCTGTGGGCAACCTGGCTTCGTGGCCTCGCTTCTTGGCTCTCCCAGGCTCAGGTGGCACCTCCCTGGCACGCCTGCCATGCCCCCGTTGCCCGTCCCTTAAGCTTCGAGGTGGTAGGGTCATTTCTGCCGTCCTGGTGAGCCTCCTTCTGGAAGCACCCAGCTGGGCGGGAAGTGCAGCCCTGCTGTTTTCTAGCGTGCAGCCTTGGGCAAGCGACTCGGCTCCCTCATCTGTAAAATGGGACAAGCGGGATCTCTTTGGGCAGCAGCTGGTGCCTGCCTGGGCTGGAGGGGCAGGAGGCCGGCAGAGGTGCCAGAGCCTGCGGGGGCTTCCTGCCCCATCTCTAGCTCTGCACAGCCTCCTCAGCCTGAGCTCCTCTGGCTCCTCTTTGCACATGACAGGGACACAGCAGCTCCGCGGTCTCGTGGCTCTCAGAAGGCCACGTGTTTGGAGTCGACCCTGGATGGAGCTCCCTTGGAAACAAGGGACACTGACCCTGGTCAGCCTTTCGTCTTGCATTGTGCAGGGCTGCCTGCATGGGGACAAAGCTTCCCGTTAGGGTCGGAGGTGTCCCCAAAGCTCCCAGGTCCAGGCGGGGGTGTTAGGAGGGGAAATGCTGGACTGTGAGTCAGTGACGGATCGGCCTCTCTCAGTGTGGCTGGGCTGACGGGTGGCCACTGTTCGCAGGGAGCGTGGCTGAGGCGGTGGTCACTGGGAGGGCCTGTCTGCCCTGCAGCCTTCCACCTCCCTCTCCCTGGCAGCCCCGAATGGAGCAGCTCTCCTCCCTAGCTCTCGCCATGGTGGTCTGCCTCCCTTGGGCCCAGAGCAACCGCCTGGCCCGCCAGGCCCGCCCAGCCCGCCCGGCCAAGCCTCTGGGAACCGCGAGTCCACACGGACTTTTCCCTCTGAGCTGCTCTTGTCAGGTATGTTGGTCGCAGCAGTGGCAGGCTGACCAACACAGCACCAACTCCACCCCAATCTGCTTTCTTTCAACAAACTGAGGGGCAGTCGTTGAAGTGCGGGAACTTTCTGGCATTAAAGTACTATTGCTCAAGAAGAGTCAGGGCACAGACGCCAATGGACCGTGGCGAGGGGAAGCTCCTGGCCACACCGTGGAGGCTGCTGGGGGCTCACGGACCCTGCTGCGCAGGACCCAAACCCTCCCCGGACTCACAGACCTCTCGCCTGTGGCCTGGGCCCCGCCTGGAACCCAGAGGTGCTGCTGCTGCTGCTGGTGGCCCAGGAGACACCAACAGCCATGAAGGGCTCCGAAGGGCCACAGGGGGAGCGGAATGGAGGCCCTGTCTTCAAACGCACAGGAGACACTGAAGGAAGCAGAGGCTCCTGACGGCGGAGCACCATGGAAATTCAGGGAAGGGACGCGGAGGCCCCGGCCGGGCACCGGCGGCTGCATCACACCCCCGAGGGCGAGAAACAGCACGAGGCAGGTGATGGCAGGACACACCGAGCTGAGCGGAAAGACAGGCCTCTCGAGCTTCCTCAGCACCTCTACTCCGGGAGCCGACCCGCGGCCCTTACCGCCACCCCTGCCTCCCTGACCCACGGTGAGTGGCCTGGGCGGGCGGGGCAGCCCCAGGCAGGCCTGCAGCTGCTTTGCTTCCGCCGTGGCCATTGGTAGGAGCCCCTGGCCTTCCGCGGCCCTCGAGGGAAGCTTCCTGAGTACATGCTGGCGGAAGTGGGCGGGTGGGAGGGAGCGGCGGAGGAGCGGGGCAGCGTGAGCGTGGGGCCACCGTTCTGCAGCTCTCCCCAGCCTGGGTGCTGGACACCAGAGGCGCTCAGCTCTCTGGGCGGGCCTGGGCCACTCTGGGTCAGGACTCCTCTGCAGGGACTGGAGCCCCAGGCTGCTTCCATCTCGGGCGCAGGCTTAGCATCAGGCGTCAAGGTGTGCCAGGCGACAGGGCCTGTCCAGGGGGAGCCACACAGCCCCTAGGCCAGAGCTCACCGTGTGCCTAACTTGGCTTCCGAGGGTTTCCAGTGTTCAGTGAAGAGTGGAAGTGTTGACCAGTCCTGACAACGTCCGTGGAGGGGCACGAGACCAGAGAGCACCTTCTGGGAGGAAATCGGCGGATTGAAATCTGGGAAGCACTCAGTTACGAACAGTTGACTCATTGAAGAAGCTCAGGCTAAATCTTCAGTGATTTTAAACAACTGGGGACATCAAGGGCAGGCAGGTTGGTGGGCTGGCTCGGGCTCCAGTGGATCCGGTTTCCACAAAGTCGTCAGGGGTCCACGCTCTTTCCATTCCTCCGAGTGTTCAGTCTGGGCTCCGTCCTCAGGTGGTCACAGGAGCTGCAAGTGCTCAAGACTGGGAGCAAACAAGGGATGTTTTCTCCCCCATCTACTTAGTAGAGAAGGGCAGCTTCCCCTAGGTCTCACTGACCAGAACTGGTCACATGGCCATTGCTACACCAGTCGCTGACAGGGCACTGGTGTTGCTATGGGGGCTGGGACTGGCCAGGTGATTCCTGAGCCGGTGTTGGAAGTGTCTCCTTGAGGAAGGGATCTGCCGCTTTCCTCAGCAAGACAGAAGAGGGGACCCGTCTGATTTAGAGAGGCACAGGCCCAGGCGTCTGGGTGATCTGAAGCGCACTCATACTCGGGAAGAGGGCGTTGCTGGGTGCTTACTCCCGACACGTCAGAGAGAGAGCCCACCTGAGGCCCCGGCGAGCCTGCCGACCTCTTCCTCACTAGGCACATCAACAACCCACCCTCACCTACAACCCAAGGGCAAAGCCACTGAGTAACTGACCACGGCCACCGCGGGCTAGGCAGTCTGCAGTGGCCCAGGCGGTCACGGCCTTGAGAAAGGGTGCGCTCTTCCCAGGACACCAGGTGCAGCGGGGGTTGGCTCAGGCTGGCCCACCTGCCAACGTTCCTCCCCACATGGAGCTGGAGAATGGAGCGATGTCACACAGGTGACTTTGGGGGACAGCGGAGGAGCCGGGCTTGACTCAGCCTCAAGCTTCAGACCCTCCTGGTCCTCAGGTTCCTCATTTGTAAAATGAACGTCTCTCCCGGAGGTAAAAGGATCTCCGCTCGGCCTCGGAGGATGCGGACGGAGTTGGAGAAGAAGAGGTGGGGGACAGCCATGTGGGGCTCCCTGAATGGAAATGGCAGTTGTGTGTCATCATGGAGAGGAAGAGGCCGGAGGACAGCCTCGGCAGACCCCACCTGCTCAGTCCAAAACTCCGTGGTTCAAGAAACAATCTTGAGTTCTTTGTAACTCCGCCTACCCCCGATCTGAGCTTTGTCTCACTGAGTCAAAGTCACTTCTGGGGTCCCCCATTCACCTTCACCAGGACAGGGTCCAAGTGCCATGACTTGCAGAGTCCCTGTGCTGGAGGCTGCTGGGCACCAGGAGGCTCATCCTTCCTGGCGAGGTGGCCCCTCAGGTGCTGAAGCTGCTGCATTTGAGCTCGGTGAAGCCATCTGTCACTTGGGTCACCTCACAGCCATTTCCACACTTGGGCTTGGCATTTGCAAGCCGGGAACAGTCTCTCCTCTACCATGTGGGGAGAAGATGTGGCTTTTCTAAGAGAGACCCGAATCAAAAGAACCCTAATAGCGCAAAGGTCCCATCCACCACCCCCACCTGAGGCACCAACAACCCAACTTGAACTTAACTACCAGGAGAAGAGGGCCAGAACTGGCCACGGGGAGAACGGGGGTGGAAGGCTGGTCAGTGGGTGCAGGTGGGCGGAGGAGGTGGAGGTGGGCCCAGGGAGCACCTCTCGCAAACAGAGGAGATGGCGGCCCAGGCCTGTGGCAGCCTCCAGTCACTGCGTGAGCGGCAAGACGTGGAGACGCAGGGCAGCGATCTGGGGGTGTGGCGGAGCAGGAGTGACCAGGCTCTCTGCCACTCACTGAAGAGGACGGGCCAGTGTCCTGCTCAGAGGGCAGCCAGATGGTCAAGAGCAGTCAGTCTCGGCCCCGGCCGCCCTCTGCAGTCAGGGGCTGGCATTTCCCTGTCCACAAAGGCCTCCTTCCACCTCCAGCCGGCCCATTTTCGGACAGAGCCAAAGCTGCCTTTGGGATGAGCTCAAAGATGCTCGGAATATTTCCCTGAGGCTCCAGTCTCTTAGGCCCCTGCAAACACTGGCTGGGGGCTGGCCTCGGCCTCGGCTCCTCAGCCACTCCCGCCCACTGGTGCCTGGGGGGCCTGGGTTCCTGGAACAGGCGGCCTCTTGTGTAAACAAGGCTGCGGCATACTGATGTCATGGCCTGGGATTTCAGAGCTTCCAGCTTCTGGTGTCTTCTATGGGACTTTCCAAATTCTGCCCCTTTTCCCAAATTTAAGATGGACAAATGAATTTGAAGTCGCCAGGATTTAGAACAGAAGGGAGTCTAAGACGACTCTCCTTCAGGTGAAAATCTTGTTCCATAACAGCTTTGATGAGAGACCCGAAGGACAGCCAGTGAGTGAGAGGCTCAGGAAGCTGTTAGTGATCACGGGAATGACGACCCTCACGTGGGGTTACTACTGGCCAGCGTGTGATCCTCAACCACGTCTGTGGTCCCGTCGGGCCACTGTGCGTCTGGGGACAGGCACTAGCACCATCTCCATGTCACATGGGGTGTATTTTTTATCTTTAGTTGGGTTGACTGACCGATGTCTCAACTTTTACACAGAACTCACAGGTTTTCCATAAAAACCGAGCAGGAAGGGGTGAGCAGTTTCTGTAACTCACCACCAAATGGCAAGCCTCCGGGGGCCTGACCCTGACTCCTGCCCTTTGTCTCTCCTGCTTTCTCTCGGCCTCCGAGACCTGTGAGGACCTGACCCTCTGACCGTGTTTCCCCCCTCAACCTGCATGAGGAGATGGGCTCTCAAGTAGCAGGTGCTGATCCTTGGGTCTCCCGGGAGTCAGAGACCAGAGGGCTGAGACGCTTCTCTTCAGGGAAGGACGGGATGACAGACCATGAAAGCAGCATCTGGGTGAGGCCTTGGGCAGCTGCCGCCAGGTCCTCGGAGGAAGCGGTCAGAGCCCACGCTTTGAGTCAGACGCCATCTGCCAAGAGGCCTGGGGGATTCCCTGGAAGAACGTCAGGGTCCCGCTGACCCATGGAGTCCTCTCGACCTGATGAACCAGGGTGGTGTGCCTGATCCGGAAGGCCCCACGGGAGGCTGGAATCTGACCCTGAGTCAAAGCCTGTGAGGTGCTGGTGGCCCTGGTGGAGCCACAGCTGGCTCTGTGGAGAAACCAGGCTGAGAAGCAGGCTTCGGAGGGCACTCAGACTTGGTTCAGGTGTTCTCACGGAGGCTTCTGGTTCCTGCCAAGATGGAGCTCCACTCGGCCAGCCCCACCCCCATAACAGGGACCCTACATGTGAGCCCCACGTACCTGCAGCCTAAGCCAGGACTGGAGGGGCCCGGGGACTCACGGGACAACGAGGTGGCCAGCTCCCTATTGCCCACGCAGCCCAGACAAGGCGTTGGAGAAGCTAGAGCCCAGGACTATCACGGGCCCAGACCAAAAATGCTCCTGTAAAAGCCCACTCCCCACTCAGCACATCACAGCAGACTCCTCACCATCTGGGCTCCAGCCAACCGGACACTGACCCGGGAGTGGGCTCCCTGGCCCACAGCTCTAGGGGCATCTCCCACCCCAGCCTGGGAAGCCACACTCCTGCTGTCCCACCCAGGGGTCCTCATCTCCCCTCCTCTGCCCAATAGAAGCAGGTGGTGCTGGTCTCCCCTGCTGGGATGGTACCAGTAGGCTAAGCAGGGAGCTGAGCCTCTGCCCTGCCCAGCATCCCCTGGGGTCTGCTGGCACTCCCCACCCTCCCCACCCATGTCAGTGGGAGCTGGGCCTCTGCCCTGCCAGCTTTGGTGGCACTGAATGACCAAAGACAAGGCAGGGCCGGCGCAAACAGGAGGCCCACTCCACCCAGGGACAATGGTGCCTCCACCTGTCAGTGAGGCTGCCTGAAGCTGACAGCAAGGCAGGGCTGGGGGCACTCAGCTGCCCCCCACATCTCTGTGGCAGAGCAGGGAGCTGATCTCACTCTCCCAGTAGACGGCAGCGAAGCCGCGCGTCGGTGTCAGTGGCCTGAGTGCCAAGTTGCGCTCCAACCCCCCGCAGCAGTCAGGCCCTGAGAGTCATTGCCTTGCTCCTCATGGGGTGGGACAGGAGCCCTGCAGAAAGCAACACTCACCCCTGCCCTGGGTCTGCATGCCTCTTCCAGAGAGGCTGCCTGCTAAGCAAACAAACAAAAACATTACACTAGAGCCAGAGCCTCGCAGCAAATCCCCAAATGTCCAGGACCCAAACAAAATTCCCTGTGCCTTAGTCACCAATTACATCTTGAATAAGAAAAGACAATCAACCAACACAGAAAACAAGACGGCCTGAGAGGCTCTGACAAGTTTAGAACAGTAATCACGAAAATGCTCCATCAAGCAATTATGACCATATTTAAAACACATAAATAGAAAGTCTCCATGAGGAATACATACATATATATACCAAAAGGAAGACTACTGAACTGAAAGTCACAATCACCAAAACAGGGAGACTTTATGGGTGTGATAGCAGAGTGAAAGTGACAGGTGAATAAGCGGATTTGAAGATAGAACAAAACAAATGATTCTGTTTGAATGATAGAAAGAAATTAGGGGCAAAACAATGAGCAGAGCTTCAGGGACCCAGAGGATAATATAAAATAGCTCACTTTCATATCATCAGACTTCCAGAAGGAGAGGAGAGAGTGTGAGGCTAAACAGATGTTTAAGGAAATAATGATTAAAAGCTGCCCAAATTTGTTGAAAGGCATAAACCTAACGGATTCAAGAAGCTGAATAAAACCTAAACAAAATAAATCCAAATGAATTCACACTAAAAAAAATTATAATCAAACTTCTACTTTTCTTTTCTTTTTTTGCAATACTAGAATTGAACCCAGGACTTCGTGCATGCTAGGTAATCACTCTACCACTGAGCTACATTCCCAATCCATAATCAAATTTCTAAAATAGTAAAGTAAAATATCTTGAAAGAAGCTAAGGAAAAATGATATTATATCAGAGAACATCAATTCAGTTGATTATTTCTCACAGGAAACCATAAAAGATAGAAAGAAGCAGCACACTATTTTTTAAGTGATGAGAGAAAAGGATTGACAACTGTTTTATACCCAGCAAAACTATCCTTCAAAAGTGAAGGAAAAATAAAGACATTCTTCAATAAAGGAAAGCTAACGGAATCCACCTATAGCAGACTTACCCTTAAATAATGGCCACAAACACTACTCTAAGACACCTCAGAAAGGCGTGAAGAGTGCATAAAGGGAAGGGTACATATAATGGACTCTGCTTCTCCTGAGTTTCTTAAGTGATGTCTAACAGTTGAAGTCAAAATTATGAGGCTGTTTGAGACAGTGCTCAATGTTATATAAAGGGAAATCCTAGACAAATGTATTTTTAGAACAAGGAGAGCATGATGGTGGTGCCTGGGTGTGGTGGCACACAATTATATCCCAGTGACTTGGGAGTCTGAGGCAGGAGGATTGCAGGTTCCAGGCCAAACTGAGCAACTTAGCGAGGTTCTAAACAACTTAGCAAGATCCTGTCTCAAAAGAAAGGGACTGGGGATGTAACTCAGTGGTAAAGTGACCCTGAGTTCAATCCCTAGTCCCATCTTGCTCCTCCACCCCAAAAATAGGGAGGGTAAAGGGACCTATATAGAAACAAGTTTTCCAAGTGTCACTAAGTGGTTTAGATTTCATACCAGCAGTGTGATAAATCATGGAAGCATGCTATAATATCTAGAAAGAAAATTATAAAATTTCCACCAAGAAAATTATAAAAGTCATCTACTCAAAAACTTACAAATAAATAAAAATAGAATCCTAAACATGTTCATGTAAATATAAGAAGCCCAGATAAAATAAATAAAAGGATGAGAAACAGAGGTAATATATAGAAAATAATCAACAAAATGGCAGATGTAAGCTGTAATGTGTCAATGACCACTTTAAATGTAAATGTCTAAATAGGTAAGACAGATTGGCAGAGGTTTTTAAAAAACAGCCCTACTGTATACTATCTATAAGAAACTCACTTCCAACAAAATGACATGTAGGTTGAACATAAAAAGATGAATATAGACACACCATGCAAATATTTTTTAAAATTCATATTTATTGAAAACAAATGGTATACATCTTGTTTCTCTGTTTGTACATGAAGCAAATATTTTTTAAAGAGAAATGACCAGGACAGCATCAGATAAAGTAGACTTTGTAACAAAGAAAATTGCGAGATGCAGAGAGGATTTTTGCATAAGGATAATAAGCTGAGTTCAATAAATCTGACCTCTGTCATTCACCATCTCTTACCAAGCCACACGACCACTTGAAGTTTCAGCTTTGATGTCACTAAAATGGGGACAATAAAATGCTTTATGTGATGTTATGAAGATTAAGTTCTTGGGACAGGTTAGTTGGTAAAGGTTCAGTATATCAGCTTCCACCATCATCTTAAATAATATGTATCTTGTCATCACCATTTAAATAATGTACATGGGCAGGTGTGCAGGAACCGTGTGTGTGCACGCGTGTGTGCATGCGAGCACAATTCAGTGGCATTGGGCACACCATTGTGACTGCAACAATCCATCTTCAGAACTTTTCCATTCCCCAAACTGACACTCACTGCTCATTAAACACACTAGTTATTTTAACAGAAAATTTAAATTACATAAATAATGTTTAAAATTAGCTATTGGAAGAATGAAAAGGCCAAAGGAACACAGGAGACACTGCAGAGGCAAGTACAGATGGGCTCAGGCACCCACCCCCTGGGGGTCGGAGGGCAGGCTCGCGAGAATTTGCGGGTTTGTGGAGGGGTCCTGTGCAGCTGAGACCAGGCCCCTGAGGTCACAAAACCGAGTGCCATAGTCTCGGGAGCATGGCCAGGGGAAGAGCCAATCCCGCAGGGGCCAAGGGCCCTGTGGAGATGCTGGCGTGACGGGAGGGTGCCAGGACAGCTCCTCTGGCTTCTGCCTGGCAGCTATCTTCCTCTAGTGACCCGTGCACAGAACCAGCCAGGAGCAGTTGACAGAGGAACAGCATGGACACCGAGTCCAGCTCCCACGTGGCCAGGCAGTGAGCAGAAGGCAGTGTTAGGGGCCTGGGGCTGCCATTGATGGCGCGTGTGGCTCGTAACAGTAGAAATCTGTGCCCTCACGTTGTGGAGGCCAGAAGTCTGGAATCGTGAAGACTCCTGGGAGGACCCCGCCCGCCTCGCCAGCTCCTGGTGGCGCTGGCCTTCCTGACTCATGGCCGTGACTCTTGGACCTCTGCCTCTGCGCTCACACTGACCCTTCACCCAGTGTCCCTCTGGGTGTCTCTTCTCTCAGTAAGACGCCCTCGCCCTGGTGTGGGTCCTACACAACTCCAGTGAGCAGTGTGTGATGACGACCCGCCAGACTCTGTCCTGAGAGTTAGGGAACAGAGCCTGCTTCTGCCTGCACGGTGGCTCGGGCCTTTCAGTGCCTCCATTTTCCCAGCTGTACAAAGGAACTCAGATGAGCCACCAGGCAAGGCTCCAGGTCACGTGTACTGGACACGGGAGAATGAGACCCAGTCCCTGCCCTTGAGCTGTGTCAGGTGACCCAGGGCAGCCCAGAGGATGGTGGACCTGAGGCAGAGGGGACCCGTGAAGGTCCTCCGTGGGTCCTTGGTGTGGAAACATTCTGGATTCCTGGTGGAAACCCCTGCTTGTTTGACCTGCCGGAGGACAGGAGCCACCAGCTGGACGGGCAGTGGGTGTGTGCTTGTGCATTGCCATGCCTGTCCGGAGGCGTTCGATGGGACTGAGGGATCCCAGACGGCAGAGCCCCCACGTCTGCGGGGTAAAGTGGAGGGGCCGCGGCCTCCACGCTCGTCTGACCCAGAGTAATGTAAACTGCCTCCCTCGCTAGAGCGATGGTTTATTTGTACAGTTTGGGCCATTTCTGTAAATGTTTGACCAGTTAGGAAATCCAATCCAAGAGGAAAGCAAATGAGCACTTTATATTGTGCAATGGAATCCACAGCACCGCGGTGGCCTCACCTATTGCGACCGACTGAACGTGCATTCGAGAAGAGAAGCTGCTGCTTCGTTTTGAGTTGAAACACCTCCAAGCCGGGGTGGGGGGCCGTGAGTTTGTGAAAAGCCAAGAGGCGCGAGGCTTGTTGCCCCGCGAGGGGGTCTCCTTCCACCTCTCCTGCCGCAGACAGCAGGGACCAGGACATCCTGCCTGGATGGAACTCCAGAGAGCGGCAGGGACCCGGCTCCATCCGAGCAAACTCTGGCATGTTCAGGAGCTTGTTTTTTTTTTTTTTTGGGGGGGGGGGAGCTTGTTGAGGAAAAGAAATGCAACTTTCAAATAAGATGACTAGTTGCCACTGACAATTTATATCTACTATTAAAAAATTCACAGATTTTTTATACAGTGAACTTGCTACAGCTAATACATCAAACTGAGAGAAAGGGAAGGAAGGAGGGAGAAGGAAATGGGGGGGAGAGGGCAAGGCAGGAGAGCTGTGTGTAGCAGAGTCCTGGTATATAAATTATTGTTGTTATTGTAACTATGTTGCTTTATAATTTGCAGGGGCTGGAGATAAATTGCAAACAGCAGAAAATTAAAAATGGAGATAAATGAACTCACCAGCTAGTTTCCTTGTATAAAAATCCAGGGCTGATTCCCATATCATGAATCATGGTGTGCTGTCCTGGGCACTGGTCATCTGTACAGCTGCTAATCAGTCAGGAATCCCCTGTCCATGACGCCATTTCTGACCGGCCAGCTGGGTGGTCCTGTTCCACCTGACGCAGCACCCAGAGCAGTGAGCTGCTTGGCCGGGGCCTGGGGTGCAGCCTGCAGGAGGGGTCTGCTCACACCTCTGGAGCCTCTCTAACTTGCAGACTGGCTGCCTGCCCCAGAGTGCTGACCCACTGGCCCTGGGGCAGGACCCAGGAGTCTGTATCCACCAAGGCCCCTTTAGATGCACCCAGACCTTGTGGGAAAAGACCCTTCTGGACCATTTGCTGTGCCTGGTACACACGTCCAGAAACAGCCAGTGTCTCTGAAAAGATCCGAGACTCTGAGGACTGTGAAGTGGCTCCTGAGGGGCAGCAGGACGGTTCCAGGGGGTGTTCGCCAGGTGGGGTGCAGCGTAGGCTGCCCCCAGGGAGAGCAGGAAGCCAGCTTGACCTGTGGGAGCCATTGCCACTCCCAGTTGGAAGGGGACAAGGAAAGAGAGGCTGGGCCACTCCCAGAGTCCCAGGTGGCCACCATGAGAGGAGCAGAGGCCTCTGGCAGAGGGCCACACCAGCCCAGGTGCGGGAGGAAGGAGGAACCAGTCCCCCAACACCACGCCACTGCCACCCCTCCCGCCGGGCTCACGTGTTCCCAGTGGCTGAGCAGGAGGGAGCCAGCCAGGCCCGCTGGCTGTGGAGGCTCACCCCAGGGGACAGCGTGAGATGGAGCCTGTCCAGGGGGAAGGACGTGGCCCGTTTCCTCCCTGAGTCCGCGTCGAGCCCCCGTGAGCGGGGCGTGCAGCGGCCCTGGTGGGAAAGGGCAGAGCCCTTCAGGTGTGGGCATGAAGGGAGGCCCCCTCCCCAGCTGCCAGGGAGCAGAGGCGGACGAGAAGTCAGACAGAAAGTGTCTGCGGGGCAGGTGCCCTTGTCCCTGATGGTAGCCACGCCAGCTTGACTCCATGCGGCCGGGGTTGTCGCCCTGGCTCTGTTGGGGCCAAGGGGACTCTTTGTGGAGGCAGGTGCTGGGCCAGCGCTGCACACTAGGAACGGCCACTCGGTCACTGGCTGATGGGTGAGGAGGGTGCTCTGCACACATCCCGCTCTGCAAGCTTCCAGAGCCTTTAAGGCTGGAGCCTGGGTTACAGGCGCCCCCAGCTAGGTGGTGGCTGAGGGGGGCAGAGGCGGACAGGAGGGGAGGCTGCGGAGAGCCCCCTAGCCTCAGCAACCCCACCCCAGCACAGCAAGCCTCTGCTCAGCCCCTCTTCAAAAAGCCTCTTCTGGGGCAGTCGCACGGCAGCTATTTGTGACCACAAAGCTGTTCAATTTCACCTGAATCAGCAGCACTTGGGGTGTGGCCTGGGTGACCACCAGTGCTGATCCCAGGGCCTGCCAGCTGCCTTGGCAATTGCACCTTCACGGGGACCAGGAGAAGGGACAGATTATTCCCAAAGTTAGTTGAAACCAAACCAAGACCCCCTGGCTTCTGTCCCTCTCCATTCCCCTTGAGGGATTGAGGGGACATGCCTGACACACGTTTTGACTTCTGCACAGCTCACCTCTGTTGGGATCCAGGATTGGTTTCTTGGTGGGGACAAAGCTATGAACTCATCTGCCAGTTTCTCTGCTGGGGCTCAGCTCAGCCCACCCTTGTGCATCTTTGATTTTCTGCTAAGCAAAAGTTTTGTTAATAAGGAATAAAAAATAGTCATATAGAGCAAGTCCATTACAGAAATGTCTACAACAGGTGGCAGAGTTTTTTAGATTTTTTTTTTTTACTTGTACATGGACACAATACCTTTATTTATTTATTATTTATGTATTTATTTTTATGTGGTGTGAAGATGGAACCCAGTGCCTCACACTTGCCAGGCGAGCGCTCACCATTGAGCCCCCGCTCAGCCCCCAGGTGATAGGGTTCTATCTTATCGCTTTGTGCTACAGTATTTAAAACATTTTAAAGGTATCTGTCTAAAATTTATTTATTTACACTAAAAATAGCCTTAGCAAAATATACACTCAAGATACCATAAGTCACTTATTTAAAGTGTGAAAGTCAATGAATTTTGACATATATTTAAATTGTGGTAAGATATCTACATAACATAAAAATCTCAGTTTTCTCCATGTTTAAGTGTGCAGTTCAGTGGCATTAACTGCTTTCATCCTGTCCTGCCATGGCCACTACCTACTTCCAAAACCTTTACCTCACTCTAAAAGGGTCATTTTTTAAGATCATTTAGCCTCCGTCTCCCGCTAGATTCTGAAAACACGCAGACAAGCAATGGAAAAAATATTGTCATTTCGTGAAGCGTTGACTCCAGGTATGAACTTCTGGTCCATTTTTTACTAGAAGGTACTAGAAGGCTTTGGTTCCTGCACCTGAGTTCCACAGAGGAAATCTCAAAAGGACTTGGGCACATAGAGACGTGTGGTCAGTATTCATGGGATTTGTAGCTGGGAGTATCTTGAAACTGGGTGTCATGTTGGAATAACGGGGGCTGGCCTGGGGGCTTTAGCAGGGGAGGAGCCTGCGGGGACTTGCCAACCAAGGAGGCACCGGGCCCCTGGGTGCCCAGGTGGGGAAGAGGAGCCGGTGGGGTACCCGACCTCCCGCCCACTAAGCCCCCCTCCTGCCTCCACCCTCACGTGTCCCTGGGGCCTCTTTGGAAATCAGTAGAACAAGTGGTCGCTGCTCTTTTACAGGTGAGCAGGCTGAGCCCAGGAAGCCTCAGCACTTGGGTGAGACCAGCGTCAGGCTGATGCCCTGGCCCCTGGGAGCCGCAGGGGGCTGGCTACTCACAGTCCAGGGGCCAAGGCAGCAGAGCCCTTGCCCAGGAACTGCTTTTGAACCAGCTGGAGTGGCCATATGACACAGCGGCATGCCTTGCACCCGCCTCCCTCTGACACTGGACGCTGGTCTCCCTCCCTGTGGACACTGGCTGGCCTAGAGACTTGCTCTCACAACAGAATGCCGCAGGTCCTGTGTGCTTTGAGGCCGTCAGAGCAGTGCACCTTCCACCAGCCCTCTCTGCCCGGCGTTCAGGACCCAGCCACCATGTGCAGGACTGGGCACACAGGAGGCCACGTGCCAGAGCTCTGGCAGCAGCCCCAGGCAAGACCCTGCAGCAGGCAGCCAGCAACAGACCCGGCGGGCGAGTGCACAGCCTTGCAGGACCCCGCCAGCCTCCACCTCCAGGTGCCATGGCACACCAGCAAGGTCACAGACCGAAGGTGCTGAGGTCGGGCTGCTAGTGACACAGCAGGGTGTCAGGGACAGTGGGCATCACCCCCTGTGGGACCCTGGATCCAGGCCCTTCTGCCTGCTCCCTGACCTTCTCAACGTCTGTCCACCGGGTGCCAGCCAGGCCCCCGTCCCGCCCAGCACCTGCCAGGCCCCCATCCTGCCCAGCGCCTGCCAAGCCCCATCCTCTGGTGCTCTCCTCTGATGAGGGGAAGCTCTGCTACACCACGTGCTGTTTCTTGAAGGAAATTCGACGTATTTAGCAGAAGCATCCTTTCCTCCACTGGCCAGAGACCCCATCCTGGAGGACGGCCTTGGGCGGCACCAACAGCCTGGAGTTGGGGCCCCGGAGCGACCTCCTCACCTGCAACTGCTTCTAGCCTCAGGCCACAGCAACGTGCCTACAGGACAAAGATGGCCACATGCTGGTGGTGCCCAACATTACTGCCCCCAGCCTTGCTGGCCTGCAGAGGGGACCGAGACTGCTTCCTGGTGGCCGATAAAACCTCTGGTGAGCAGCTAGCAAGCAAAGCAAGAGCCCAGCCTGTGGCTTCCACCTTCACCCTGAGGGGCTGAATCCGCTGCACAGAAGTTGGGAGGGGTCCTGCCCCAGTCGATGTCCCGATGAATCCGGCCCAGCCCACCCGTGCTCAGAGCTTGCAGAGAACCTGGCCAGGTTATGCCCAGGCTCTGGCCCCGCACAAGCTGTGAGACGGCTACCCGGTGCTGCCATGAGCACCCATCTGTGAGCATTGTCTACGCAGCATGAAGCCTGACACCCAGGACTTGGCCACACAGGCCCAGCAGCTCTGAGGCCCCCTCTCTGGTCCCTGGCTCCCACCCACCTCTAGCTCTTGTGATGTGTTCTCCACCCTAGAAGATGTAGGTCCTTTCCTGGCCACAGCCCTACACCATCTCCTCTGCGCACACGACTCCGGCCACACGGGCCTGCCATCCACTGCCCAGCCGCACTAGCCACCGAGTCTTCAGCTGACGGGTCCCTCCACTGAGAAGCCATCCCGCCCCACTCCCTGCTTCTCCCTCTTTCATCTCCTCCCACCCCCGCCCCAGCCATGACCATGACCTGTGACTTCCTGGCTTCTTTATTTGGTGTTCTGTCCCCTAGCCCCAACTGGACTGTGAGCTTGCAAATTGAGTGCCTTTGTCCTGTTTACCACCATAGCTCCATGGTGGCCACCGTGGTCCACATGCCGGGACCCTCCTCGGCATGTGGTAGGTGCTCAAATGACATTCCCAAACTGTTCTGAAATCCCTCAATGAGCAAGGGGCAGGTAGAGCCATCTGAATCCCACCGGGTGAGCGTCTCAGTTCCTGGGGAGCATGCAGCCTCCCTCCCTGGCCCTCAACCCCACCCCTCGCTCCGTACCCTGCAGGACCCCGTGGGCGCCCTATGCACAGAGCCTGGGGCATCTGTGCTCTGGAGCCGCAAGTCTCCAGGAGCTAGGCTGGGGACATTTACTTCGTGCCTGGGCTGCAAACGTCTCGGAAGAGAAGCCTCCCAGCCTCCTGCTCTGACCCTGGCTGGGACCATCCATAAGTCTGCGGCTCCGGCAATGACAGGGTAATTGTCACTGAGCTCCTGACTCTGGCTCCTCCTGTTTTATCCCAGCCTGCCGCCCAGAGCCTCAGCATGATGGAGAGACCACATCTTGCAGGGCTGGTGCCAAGTAACTGGACAGAAAGCCGCCTGCCCAGCCACAGAGCCAGGCGCCTGTGGACAGGGTGTCCCGGCAGCCCACCACCTCACCGAGCTCTGCCTGCAACGGCTCCCTGCCACTCACACCGCCAGATGTCAGCTCCCTTGCTAAGTTCCCTGGGCTGGGTGCCTCCCCAGGATCCTGGGGCTCCCCAGTGACCAGGAAGGCGAGAAGCAAACTGCCCACTGGGGGTTAGCTGGCATTTGAAGAAAACCAACAAACCCTGGCGTGGAGCCCACCCTGGATCTGACACGAATCTATATGCTCAGCACAGTGCAGGGGACCTTGGCACGTCTGCCCCCCGTAGAAGCGGAGGTGCATCTGGTAATAACAGCAGTGGCAACAGCAGCAGAAAGGGCGGGGCTTGCAGGCTGGACTCCCTCACGCGCTGCCGAGGCATCTTCCATCAGGCCCATGACAGGCAACTTGCCAAGCAAGTGCCCTCGCCCCAGGGAGCCGCACCCGGGCTCCAGGGAGGAAGACGGGCATGGACCAACGACCGCATGAACACAGGACTCCAGGCTGCGCTGAGCCCAGGGAAGGAAAGCGCAGCCTGGGGGTCATGTCCAGGATGGGGCCTGAGGTCCAGATGAGTAAGCCTGGGCAGGGGGCCATGTGCAAATGGAGGCAGGACCCCCTAAGGGCTCAATAAAGGTTGTCAGTAGGACAGTGGCAGCTGCGTGACCTGCAGCCTGGGACAGTGCACCTCACACCCATGAGCTCCATTGACTAACTACTGACGTGACAGGCACTCCGAGGCATGGCTGAAGTGGCCATGAGAGCCACAAAAGGGGACAGGGCAGGACTCAGGGCCACAGGGACCTGGACACTTGGCTGTAGTCAGGACACTGCTGGAGAAGTGCAGCCTCGTTCCTAGCCAGTGTCAGCCTGCTGCCTGTGGGCCACCTCCAGGCTGGACAGAGGCGGAACCTGCAGGGGAGGCGGCTATGCCTGGGAGGGGGCACAGGGGCCCTGCCCCTCCCCCGCGGCTGCCATCGGGTGCCATCAGCAAAGATGCAGAGCACCCTGGTTTTTGTTCAGGAGCTCCCGGCAAGGTGGCCGGGAACAGGAGCTGCCTACACACAGGATTCAGGGAAGAGTGGGTATGTGTCTGAGAGTGTGCGCACATAAGCGTGTCAGTGCATGGTCAGTGTGCGTGAGTGTGCGTGTGCCTGGGTGTGTGGCTTGCACAATGTGTGTGTGCCAGAGTGTGCACCTGTGTGTGCAAGGGAAGGTTTAAGTTCAGACTTGGTCAGTGCGCTCCCCTGCCCAGGGCCTGCTCCCTGTGGACATGCCATCTGCTGGCCCAGGAGTTTCTAGAACACCCAGAACAATGCCAGGACCCTTCCGAGGACGCTCGCCTCTGTCGGAGGGAAGGGACAGCCCGGCCAGCCTCGGGCAGGAGCGGCCACAGAGCTCCTGCCTTGTCTCCTGCTTCCCTGGACAGCAGCTCCAGGTCCCGTGGAAGAAGGCGATGAGGCGGAGTGTGGCGGAGCTGGACGCGGCGCCCTGTGCTCAGTCACAGCACCGCGCTCACGAACCGTGTTTCCCCTTTCCAATTTCTTCTTGTCACCTCAGCGATCCCCAGAGAAGGGGCTGGAAGTGGAGGGACATTGCCCGTATTTTGAAGCAGAACTTAGAACCCAGGGAGGTCAGGTGAGCAGGGTTACTGGGAGTGGAGGTGACAGACTGGGCGAGACCCTGGGGCTTTGCTGTTCCTCACGGTAACCCCCTGAGACCCGGCACGAGGAGTGAAACCGTGTGGCCTGTTACCAGCCTGGGGTGCCTGTCACCAGGCCACAAGTGGGACAATGAGCTCACTCTCCCTCTGACTCAGGTCCTCGTGTCCTGTTAAGGTCGGCCAGCGTCTCGCCGGTCGCCTGACCCTGCTCTCTCTTCCCGTGTTTTTCAGACACTCTCACACCTGTTTGAGGGGGAGATGGGGCTCTGGCGGGGACGGCCCTCCCCAGCCCACCCCAGCCTCATCGCTGGGTCTCTCTGTGGCCACCTGGAGGCCAAGCTGTTCTGGGGTCTTGTGCCCAGACCCCAGAACCGCAGAGAGCCGGGCCCCTCCCCTCGGAGGCTCGAGGTCCCCAAGGCACAGCTGTAGGGAGAGGAGCACGCGATTTATTTATTGCCATCCTGGGGTTTTACTGGGGTCTCCATAAAATCTGCTTGTTGAGTCAGAAAGGTTTATGGCTGGGGCTGTGTTTTGGGAATTTTAGATTCTGCATGTTTGGTTTGTCATTTTGAGAAAAGCCACAAGTTTTGTTTTGTTTTGTTTTAAACAAAGGAATTTCAGGATTTGTGGGGAAGCTAAAGAGAACCCTACATCCTGCAGAAGGGAAGAAACCCTTTCTGGGGATTTTCAGGGAAATAGAAGCTACAAGGATTTGGGGTAGTTCCTCTGGTGTTTTTTCAATCTCTAATTCTAAAAGCTTTGAATTCTCTCTCGCTCTCTCTGATGAAAAGCTGAATGAGATTTAAAAGAAAGTCTTGGGGGGCCCAGTGACCTCCACTGACTCTCTGAAGACGTCGGTCCTCGTTCGCAGAGACAATTAAGACTGGCTGGCGAGGAGCGTCAGGCAGCCTTCGTAAATCCACCGCTTCCTTAAAGAAGCAAATTTTAAGATGAACCGAGATATTTTGCCTCTGTGCCCAGTTTCTCTTAGAAGACTCAGAAGGAAGCCAAGGCACCGGCCCATGAGAACACGCGACCGCTCTCCTCTCAAGCCCCGGCTGCTAGTGGTGAGCGAGCCGTTGAACACCACCTACGTAGATCACCCTCTCTGCCACCTTGCAACACAGGCCAGAGCTGCCGGCGGGAGTGTGGAAAAGCGTGGCTCCTTCCACCCTCTTTAAAACAGCCCCTTCATAGCTGGGCACAGTGGCTCACACCTGTAATCCCCATGACCTGGGAGGCTGAGGTAGGAGGATCACAAGTGCAAGACCAGCCTCACCAGTTTAGCAAGGCCCTGAGTGCCTTGGTGAGACTGTGTCTCAAAATAAAAATTTTTCAAAGACTAGAAACATAGCTCAGTGGTAAAGTGCCTCTGGGTCTAATCTCTAGCATGTGGATTTTGCTTTTAATGATTTCAACATAAATGCCACACAAGAAGTAGTTCACCGCTTGATATTTCTGCGTATAAAAGATGCAAAGTCCTCTTAGGCAAGGAGGTGCTGTTGGTGCTAACCCAGTGTCAGGATGCCGTGCCCTTGGCCCCCAGCAGACCGTGGCAAGGAGTTGCACAGTATTTTCAACTCAGACGTAGCACAAGCCCAGACTGAGTTAAAAGAATTTCCATAATAACCCAAGCTTAATAACCGGTTTTAATAGGGTTAATAGATACTCAATCAGGATCTTGGGAATGACATGTTCTCCGGTTTGGCAATGGGGTATCAGTTCATTAAATGAAAACACAAAAAATGTGCACTCTTTCTTTATGTCGTTTGAAACAAATGACAAAATGGGAAGAGGGCCATTAATTGATCACAAAGAACACTTTCACTCCCCCAGAAACAGCAAAGATCTCAAATGGCCCAGAGTAAATTACAGCAGGCTGTCTTCCGGCAGGGACGGCTGCCCCGATAGCGGGCACTGATTGACTGTCCCAAGCCACATCCACTTAACTCCAGAGCAGCAGCCGCAGGAGAGGAAATGCGCCCGGGCTGCCGGCTCCCCAGGAGAAGGGAGGTGGCCCCAGGGCCTCTGTGTTCCGCAGCCTCCATGGACGGGCATCCAGCATAGTCGAAGGCAAGTAAGCACAGGGGACTCTTCAGACATCTCAACATCCAGGTTTTCAAATCCACATCAGCCAGAAAATACATGTCGTGACTACAGTCGTCTGCACCTATCATCTGGATTTCCGACGTCATCGATCCAATCCAAACCACGTCTGCATTTTGTCAAGTACTACGGCGTGTTTGCAAGGCCCTCCCTCCGGCTAACGGGGGTAGTGGTTCTCGCAGCTTCTCTGGAGAGCTGAGCTACAGATCCAGAAGGGTAGGCACTGGCTCGGGGTCCCACAGGGGCTCTGGGCCAGCCCTGAACCCACTGCCCATCAAGCCCCAGGAGAAGGGGACCACGAAAGTGGCCTTGGCCCTGGCCCCCTCCTGCATGCTCAAGAATCCAGATGTGGGGTAGATTAGACAGTTCCCGCACAGACAGAGCTGTGCCGAGACGTGGCTCCTGTGACATGCCGCCAGCCACATATGGGTGACTGTGCCCACCTGTGGACCACACACCACCTTGGGCGGGAAGGCCCTCCCTCCCCTGCCCCAGGGAGGTCAGAGCCCATCACTGGTCCCCGCAGGGCACGAGCCTGTGTAGGAGCCGAGGTCGGGTGCTGCTGGAACTCGTGGCAAGCAGACCGTGGTGGGGGCTCAGGAGAAGTGGGGCGCTGGGGGGCAGCCGGGACGAGCCAGGGGAGCAGAGGAGAAGGCAGGGTGGGCAGCCCCAGGCAGCAACGCGAGCCCCGCAGCGCTTCACCAAGCTGCAGCGCCCTGCTGCGGGGCAGTCTGGCCGCAGCTCAGGTTGGGTCTACTCTCCTCTCCCAGAGCAGGGGAGGTACGGTGGACCCAGGCGGCCGCAGGCCGAAGGCGCTCACCACATTTGACAGACATGCATTGGGAGAGGTCACCCCTGCTCCTTCTCCTGACTCGCTCCACTTTTATTACATCTTATTTTATTTATCGAGGTGGGCACACGTCCGCCTTCCCTTCTCAGCCAAGGTCAAGTGCAGGGGCGGTGCTGCTCTGTGCGCCAGGCTGGAAGGCACCCTCCTTGCCTGACTGAGTCCTGCCCGGGATCCTCCCGTCCCGGGCTGCGCTCCCTGCTCCCTGCTCTGCGCTGACACTTTCCATTCCACAGCGAGAGAGAGGGACCGTGCTGGGCTAAGCCCAGGTGGGCGCCCGCAGGAAGTGGTTCATTCCATCCTAAGGTGTAGAACAGTCCTGTGGATGGTCCAAGGGGGCAGGGACGCTCTGTCATCCGGTCGGAGGTGGGGGAGGGACAGTTGATGCCTGGGCCTGCAGGGAGCAGCAGGAGGGATGCAACCTGGGTCCCCTCCACTGTCTCTGAGTGACCACGGCCAGGTGCCCATCCTCAGGCAGCTGGGCCTGCAGTGTCCCCCTTGCCCTGCCTCCCCCACACGTGGGTGGCCTGGGGGGAAGGTCTGCACGCCAGGCCACCCAAGGAGAGGGCTGTGCCTAAGCAAGCCGTGCTCTGTTCTTAACGCGCTTGAGACGGGTGGGATCGTGTGTGAGGCCGGGCTCCCATCAAGTCCCAGGTGGGCAGGTACCGGCCACCTCAGTCCCCGCTGAGCTTCCACAGGCCCTGGGGGCTCAGCTGTTGCAGACAGGCTCAGGGGAAAAGCGAAATGCCAGTGGCCTTAGGGTCGTTACCACCACTACCCAGAGTCCCCAGGATGCCCGCAGGCGTTGTGACACAGACTGCCTCCCAGGGGTGCCCACCGCAGCCTCGGGAGAAAGGCAAGGAGGAGCAGGAAGGAGGCTCAGACGCCCTCCCAGACCTCCCTGTGAGGCCCACAGCTCTGGGTCTCCTTCCGAGGCCCTGGACGGGCAGCCGCAGTCTGAGTCTGGCCTCTGGCTTTGCGTGCGAGTCATGGGGCTGGGGAATGAGGGAGAGGAAGAAAAATGCCTTCAAGGATGGAGAAAAC
Organism: Sciurus vulgaris; assembly: GCF_902686455.1. Taxonomy (NCBI): domain Eukaryota; kingdom Metazoa; phylum Chordata; class Mammalia; order Rodentia; family Sciuridae; genus Sciurus; species Sciurus vulgaris. Next base: position 2,751,443 of record NC_136478.1, read on the forward strand.
GAAAGAGCTGGGAAGCTGTTTAACATTTTTAAATACTCGTACGCCTTCGCCCACCAGCACGGCTAAATTTAAACGTTGGCAAGGATGTGAGCGGCCGCGCGTGGGAGTGCGAACTTCCCTTTTGGAAAATGGTCTGGCTGTATCTGCACGAGCCGGACATCGGGGCTGCTGGGTGACCCGGCAGTGCTGCTCCCAGGGACGCACACAACAGGAAGGCCGACTATGCGCACCCGAGCACGTGCAACCCCCTCGCACGGCTGCACGCTGGCGGCCTGCCAAGGGCCCTCCGCAGGAAGGAACGGCAAGCCTGGGCCAGGAGGTCCCCAGGTGGAATACTACACGGCAGCGAACACAGGCCTGCGCAACACGTGACGGTGTGTGCTGTCACGTGACGGTGTGTGCTGTCACACGTCCATCAGTGGGAGAGTCCAGCTCAGGGAACGAGGGAGGCACGCCACGCACTTAGCTCAGGAATGCTGTAAGCATCAGCTGCTGTTCTGAGGTGGCCTCCAAGGCTCTTTCCAGCTCCGACATTCCAGGATCTATTAGCTACAAAAAAATCCCACCCTGCACGCCGCCTTGAGCAACGCTGGTCGGTGGTGTCCTCCGGGTCAAGGTCGGATTTCCTTTGGAAAGACGTGGTTTTGGCACTTGGCTCTGAAAGCCTAAGTCATCTTGCAAGTGAGACATCACGTGTGTTCAGCCACAGCATCACAGGCCTCCCGCGTGCGGAGAAGTCTCCAGAAGATCTCCCCTCCAGCCCAGAGGCTGCTGGGTAGCGCTTCACGGTCTCGTGCTGCAGGACTCTGGTTTCATAGCAATCAGCCTCTGGCCAAAAGACTGCTTGGAACTCTGGTCGGAGCCTCCTTCCTGTGGTTGGGGGAGGCAGCGCCACGTGCCTGGGGCTCCGGGGAGCAGGGGAGGGTGTGCTTCCAGGGGCGGCCAGGCCTCTTCTGTCCCGGCTCGTCGCCTGCCCTGCCAGGAAGAAAGAAGTATTCGCAGCAACCATAGAATAGCTCATGAAGCGACTGGGCCATTTCTTCGTTTCTAAGGATGGGTTCGTCTGAGCGAGGGGCAGCTTGGGTCAGGAGTCTGGAGCCTGGGGTGAAGGCAGGGGAGGACGCTGCCAAGGGGCCATCCTCCACCAGGATCCCCGCTGCCCCAGACGAGGCCCCACCCCCCCAGGGCATCAGCGTCACCCGGCCGCTGCCTGAGCCCCATGCCCTGCATCTGGGGGTGGTCTGGGGCAGAGGAAGGGCCACATCCACCCTGAGGCCTCTGCCAACAGGAACAGAGGCTGCGGAGTTGTGACAGTAGGGCATCTGTGCCGGCGGGCCTCCATGGGCACAGCAGACAGTCCCTCCATGTTGCCACAGGGCTACCGGCCCTCACCCTCCGATCCCGAGCAACTTCTGAGTGAAGGACTGTTTCACCTACGTTTTACGGGAAAGGAAATTGAGGCCTGAGGACACAAAGTGCCTCGACCACAGTTTGCCGTTGGTGGTGCTGGATCCAGGCCCTGGCAGGTACCCATGGGCTGGCGTCAGATGCGCCCCAGGCAGGGGCACAGGGCCATTTCCTCCAGGTCCCCTGAGACATGTGAGAACGTAACACAGACCCCTGGTGTAACCAGGAGAAAGCAGCAGGCAAAGCCCAGGTGAAGTCCTCCTGCAAAGTACCTGAGCAGCACTTGTCAAGACAGGAAGAGGAGGGGGAGGAGGGAGGAGGGAGGATGGGGAGGAGGGAGGAAGGGGCCACTGCGAGGGTTGCTCAATCCCCTCCCCTTCCTCCTCCCTCCTCCCCCTCCACCCTCCTCCTCCCTCTTCCTCACTCCTCATTACTCCTCCCTCCTCAATCCTTCTCTTTCTCCCTCCTCCCCCTCCTTCCTCCTCCCTCCTACTCCCTCCCTTGTGTGGCCTGGGGCCTCCTCTCAGGAGGCAGCACCATGGAGGCTGCTGGAAGGTCCATCACATTGTGCCACCAGGTACGGCTTCTCTGGGGTTCTACCACATGGTCCTTGACACCAAGGTCCCTTCTCTTTACAGAGTGGCTCCGATCTCCTCAGGGTGGCACCAATGGCTCCCAGTGCCAGTGGAAACCAAGGACAAGAGGCAGAGACAGGCCCGAGTATGACCAGCCTTCTCTTCTCAGGCGCAGTGGCTTCTGCTCAGAGTCAGGCTTGTGTGCAGACTGGGCCTCTCGCTCGGCACCTCTGCAAACAGATGGGAGGACGCCAGCCCCAGGACGGAAGAGCCCACCAGGCTTTAGGGAAGCAGCGCCAAGAGCAGAACGTGCATCTGTTGGCAGGGACAGAAGGGGCAGAGGCACTGCCACCGCCCTGATTGAGGATGTGACACACAAACAGTCACAAATGCTTCCAATCTGGTCCTCCAGGAGAAGGATGTTTGTGGTCGCGGGGAAATCTGCCACCCAGCGCTGTTGCTTTGGGGTCGAGTTTCTGTGGTCGCGAGCTACGGGTCCAACATTGCTCTCTGCTGAGAACCGAAGAGAAACAGCTCTGTACTGCACAATGGGTTGGAAGCTGCTTCCATTGCAGGGGAGATGCAAAGAGAGAAGAGGGAGACCGTGCCGCCCACGGGCCAGACCTGCCCCTCAGCCGGCGCGCCTGCAGGGAGCTGGGCTTCCTCGCTGCCGCTGCACAGGCTCCTTCTGCCCTGCCACACAGACGCTGGGCACTCACAGGGCAGAGGGTCAAGCACATCCAACGTGCATGCCAGTTCAGAAGGCCATGGACACGCTGTGGGCTCAGTCCCCTCAAGATGACAGACCATTTTAGTTTCCAGATGGCCGCTTTCCCTGGCTTCCTGTTTCCTCTTTGGTGAATGACATTCTCTCAGCCAGCCTCCTGGGAAATGAGGCCAAGGCGGGCAGTGGGGCCTGCTCTCTGGAGGTGCAGCAGGGGGGGAACCAGCTGAGCCCCCACCCACACGCGCCCAGCTCCCCATCTGCAGGATGGGCAGCTGACCCGGTGGCCCTACTGGGAAGTCACAGCCCTGCACCAGCCCCTGGTCCCAGCCCTGTGGTGACCAGGCACACTTGTCCCAGCGGAGCCCTGTCCCATCGCTAGAGATGCAGTGGACAGTGGAGCCCTGGCCCTGCCGTGGGACAGGTCAAGCTGCTGGAATCTGGCTGAGCCTCAGCAGCTTTGTGGGCAGAACGGCGAGTGCGGCCCTGCCCACCCCACAGGGCCCGGGAGGGACAGTGGACCCACCACAGCAACGGCCAGGTCTCAGCTCTCTCCCGGATCCCGGGCCTCCGGGCTGACAGCCAGACGGGAAGAGCTGTGATTCAAGGTCAGGGGTTCTGGGGTCTTGGACTTCTAGGAGCAGTGACATGCCACGTGTCCCTAAGGCTGAGGCCCCTGTGAAGGAACCACCTGGCTGGAAGCTGGCCCCATGGCCTCAGGTGCACCCACCCTCCCCACACCTCAGGGGCAGGTGGGGACCAGGAGGGACGTGGACATGGCTGGTCCCAGCCACACCTTCCCATGCCTGTCCCCTCCAACTAGTGTGACATGGATCATCCTCACTCAGGCTGGTCGAGTCCTCCTTGGGCTGCAGGGCCAGCGCCAGATCAGCGTGTGGTCAGCGTGCAGAGTGCAGCCCTCCTCTGCCCCACACCCCAGACCTGCGCTGCAGCCCTGCCCCTGCTCCGTCCATGACTGGCCTTCCAGGAGGGGGCTCAGCAGAGGCGGGAGGGAACGCCTCCCAGCTGTGCACGGCTGCCAGGGACGTGGGCTGGTGACCGATCGCTGGGCTGGAGAGGCCCGAGCAGCCCCGCCTGGACGTGGTCTCCTTAGGGAGTGGGACTTTGGAGAAGGGCCTGGAGCACCGAGAGTGTGTCCCTCCGTCACCAGCAGACTGCACGAGCAGCCTCCCCACCCTCACCCAGAGCTGCCCGCCTGGGACCCGGCAGTGCTGCTGCTTCCAGGGACTCAGAGCTGCCCGCCTGGAACCCGGCAGTGCTGCTTCTTCCAGGGATGCGCGGCCGGGCCAAGGCCTTGGAGACCCGACACCACAGGCAGGGTGCAGGCCCAGGCCCAGAGGCCTGGCTGCAGAGGTGGACCTGGGGAACTCGGTGCCTGGACACTGTTCCTCGCAGCACTGTCTGGTCACCACTGAGCCATCAGGCCCACCGCAGGTCCTTGGTGGCAGGCTTGGTTCTGAGACGACCTGCTGAGACACCACCACATGTCAGTGCCAAGACCAGCCAGAGCTGGCACCTGGTGAGACCCAGGGATGGAGGGAGGATGGAGGATGGAGGAACGTGCTACTGAGCAGGCTGGAAGGGCAGACCCAGTGCTTGCTCCATTTCCCTGGTCCCCCATTTGCTGGGCACCTGTGCATGCTCAGCATTGTGCTGGCGCCTGGACGTTGGGGAGGGTCTTGCTCAGGAGGTACCCTCAGCTCACAGCCTTGTGGAGAAGGTCTGCTTATCACCCAGGGAACTCAAGGGACTCAGTCAAGGTCACTCCACAGCTTCCTGAGGCCCCAGGTCAGCTCTGGTTGGTGCTCTGAGGTGCCAGCAATGCCAACAAGAATGAGCCAGGGAAGATGGAGGACACTGCCACTGTGCCACTGTGTGGCAGGCCTCACCACCTAGAACTCAGAGGGAGAGGCAAGGAAGGCTGGGAGACCCTGGGAAGGCTTTCAGGCTTTCATGGAGCCAGGTGCACCATGGACTGGGGCGGGTGAAGGGAGGGGGAGTGCCAAGCTACCACTGCGTGCAACTGGCCACAGGGGTCAGGTGTCCACACCTCTCCATTGGCTGTCATACTTATCCACCATTACCACCACCATCACCACCAATGCCAACATCACCAACACCAATACCCATACCAATGCCATTTAACACCAACACCACCAATGACATCACCACCACCACCATCGCCAACAGCAAAACCATTCATACAACACCACCACCATCACCAACAGCAAAACCATTCATACACAACCACCACCACCATCACCAACAGCAAAACCATTCATACAACACCACCACCATCACCAACAGCAAAACCATTCATACACCACCACCACCAACATCACCAACAGCACCATACATTCATACATTCATACAACACCACCACCATCACCAAGAGCAAAACCATTCATACCAATACCACCACCATGACCAAGAGCAAAACCATTCATACAACACCACCATCGCCAACAGCAAAACCATTCATACAACACCACCATCACCAACAGCAAAACCATTCATACAACACCACCACCATCGCCAACAGCAAAACCATTCATACAACACCACCACCATCGCCAACAGCAAAACCATTCATACAACACCACCACCATCGCCAACAGCAAAACCATTCATACAACAACACCACCATCGCCAACAGCAAAACCATTCATACAACACCACCACCATCGCCAACAGCAAAACCATTCATACCAACACCACCACCATCACCAACAACAGTAAAATCGCCACCATTCCCAACACTACCAACGACACAATGTCATCACCAACACCACCAACACCAATATCAACACCATTGTAATCCCAGTGACGCCATCAACACTGATAACGCCATCACCAACACCATTGTCCCCAGCAGTGCCAGCACCGTGTCATCGCCACCCACACCTTCAGCACTAACACCAAGACCAGTGGTGTTATAGCACTAACATCGACACCACACCATGAACCACCACAGCAACATCCCTGCCATTGCCACCAGCACAACACCAGCACAGCAGTAAGACATGGAGCAGTTCTGCGCTTGCTCCTGGCCTTGGTGGTCCTGGGGCATCCGTGAGACACCTGGAGCGCCTGTATCCTGGACCTGCCCAGAGGACACGCCTGCCAAGGCACTGCTGGCGTGGGTGGGACCTTGAGGGGGCTAGGTCCTCGGGTGTGCCCTGGAGGGTCCCTGCCCTGGCTGTCCCTGCTCTTCGCCCTGTGCCCTGCCTGGAGGGGCTGAGCACAGCCAGCCAAGTGCCCAAACACCCTTCCTCGGTGCCCTCATGGCACTGGAAGGCAGGCACCCAGCTTCTGCGTGCAGAAGGCGGCAGCCTTGCCCTCCCCCTGCCGGACCCCGCCAGGGCCTGGAATAGACGCTGGCCTCAGAATCAGCTCCCTGGACCTGCTCCGCACGCCATGATATCTCCCGGGATGGGTCACTTGTGTTGAGGCCTGCGCCACTCAGCGTGGCTGAAAGTGTCCTGCCTGCTGAGGACCCTTCCCATCGCCCAGGGCAGGACCTACGGCCCATGGGAAAGGTCCTCGGGGAGGCCGAGGGCCTTGACCCAGACTCCATGGGAAGTGAGCGGCAGGTCTGAGCTCTACTCCCTGCTGCCTGGTGTGTCCCTGCCCAGGCTGCTGCCTCCCCTGTGGCCTGTGTTCCTGGTCTGCCTCCCCTCCCTGGACCTTAAGCCCCCACATCCGCAGAGCTGGTGGCTGCGTTGACAGTGGCAGGTCTCACTCGGGGCCTCTGGGTTGTCACCACTAGAGGGGTGCTCCTGGCACCTAGCGCTGGGTCCCGGGGTGCAGCTCCACACCCTCCAGTGCATGAGCAGCCCCCACCACAGAGAACGAAGCCTGCTGTCAGGGGTTCAGCTCCGGAAACCCCGTCCAACCCACAGAGCTGGTCAGAAGTGGGGTTCTCTGCCAGGGCCCCCAAAAGGAGACAGGAAAGCTTTTCTCCATTTTCCCAAGACCAGTCCCAGAACGTCCTCTGCCACCTCACACCCACGAGCCCCTGAAAGCTCAGCCAGGGTGCCTGAGAGCCACCGCATTCCAAAGGGGCCCCGTGCTTCCCCAAACGGACCCCACTTCCTGGCCTTCCCGGCTGCACCCCGCTGCTGACGGCACAGGGTGGCGGCTTCCTCCTTGCTCTTTTTCCTCATTCCTCCTCCACTGCCCTCAGATGGAAGCTCGGTGGACTCCGCGGGGGTTGCAAGGACGTCTTTGTGAAGGGTCGCCCGGGATTTCTTGCCGTATCGCAGCTCCCGAGGATGATGTATCACGTTACTAATTCCCCTAATTGCATGTCTGGGCTAAAAACAGACTTTCTTAGTTTTCCCAAGAAGTTACATTCCTAATGACGTTGAGACACTGCGGTAAGTGGAGCTAAACGCTAGCTGATGTGCTTAGATCATGAATCAGTGCGCAGAGTGTTTACCTAAACATGTTTACCCTTCTCGGTCACTCGTCCTGCAGGTTTTGCCAAAACTGAGAGAGGAACAGTGGTGTCGGGTTTAGTATCTGGAAAGGACTCAAGAATTTTTGTTTTCTTTCTATTTTTCAGTCCCAGACTGAGTGGATGCTACAATCATGTAGTAATCAAAGAATCAGAAGGAGGACGAGGCTGCGGGCTGGGCACCTCCCTGGATTTTGGCAGAGGACGGGGGGGGGGGGGCAGAGAAGCTGCAGGGAGACAGGACAGTTTCCCTTCAGAATGAAAACTGCTTGTTTGGCGCTATTGATTCTCTCCAGTTTTCTAACAAAACAGACAGATGTGTGATTGACAGCCAGAGTGACATTGAGGGAGAAACCTCTGGGTGCCCGCTTTCAACACACTGTGCGTTTCAGCTCTCAGAATCCTACGCACACGCCCAGGAAGCGGGGAGCAGCGGGCACCCAAGAGGACGCGGCGTTGCGTGGGGGGACGGAATGTGACTCCCACCGGCTGAGGCAGCAGCGGCAGCTTCGGCCAGGTTCTTCCTGCCTGAGAATCGAACTATGAAGGTTCCAGAAGGAGGTGTGCTGCCTGGGAACAGAGCCCGTGGCAAGGCCAGACGTAGAGGTCCTTGTCTCTTGCAGACCCTCCACCTGACCAGGCGTCGACCTTGGCCAAACAATGCTTTCTTCCCTCTGTGGGTTCAAAATGCTAGTTTGGCTTCTCTCTCAACCCCCTCCATTTGCATCTGCAGCGATTTGTTTTTAAAGTAGACAACGTGCTGTGAAGCCAGCACACCCTCAGAGCTGTGCATTCGACTCCACGTACATTTTGATCTGAAGGAAGAGCCCCATGGATGGAGACTGAAACCCAGCTAGTGAGATGCCCACAGAGGGGCTAGGGAGGCCAGCCTGAGAAATGCATCCAAAATAAGAGAAGTTATGGATGGACAGGAGGAAGGGTGGGTGGAGCGGGGCCGACGTGTGGCACGCCATGTAATCGACATGCTCTTTGCAGAAAGAGAGGCAGGGGCAGGGACATGCAGGACACCCTGCTCCAGCCTCCCCACAGGGCTGCTGCTTCTCGCTAGCAACGTTCCCAACATGAGAACACAGACACTCACCCCGGCTCGGGCCTCAGATTCCCTGTCCACCGCACCCCGGCCTGCAGATCTGGGCCCTTCCAGGGACAGACTCCACCCATTTCAACACACGCGCGTCCTTCTCTGTGGATGATGAGAACCTACAGTCATGTGGCTCATGCCACCTGTGGGAACTGTCCCAAGTCACTGGTTGGTGAAATCTCTTGGGCAGCTCTGCAGAGTGGTTGCTATCTGCATCCCCATTTTACAGACGAGGGTGGTGAGGCACAGAGAGCTTACACACCTGCCTGGCCTCGCACTCCTCAGGAGAAGTGGCCGGCACGTGCTGTCCTGCACTCCTTGGGCCCTCACTGGGCGAGGGTCACAGAGCACCCGGTCGAAGGGCTGGCGTCTGCCTCCTTACCTCTAATGGCCGCCTTGCTTTCCACTTCCATCTAATGGGCAGATCGTGATTTTTTCAGCTCCCCTCCTATGAACACACATCTAGTTTGTCTTCAAACTTCTGCTACTAAAAACGATGTGAGCTGAACCAGGCTGTGCATACTTCAGTGCAGACGTGCACCTGCCGTTATGAGGTGAGTTCCCCAAATCGGAAGCTGAATCCCGGAGTAAGTGCACTCCCAGCCGATAGGAACCACCGGCGTCTCCAGAGGCCTGCGCTGGCCCAACCCCGCACCTGCTGCCACATGCATGCGGACTGCCAACCCAGGCAGGGCGTCCCCGTGTGGAGGTGGGCTCCGCGGGGTGGCACGGCAGGATGCGTGGGCACCCACGCGTGGCAGTCCTGTCACGCCGTGGGGCTGTGGCTGGAGTTCACACTGGCTCCAACACAGACGGAAAGAGCGCTCCTTTCACGTGTTCGAGTCGCTTCTGCTGCTGTTCCTCGGAGCGGAGCTTTTCCCTCTGAATCGTGGGCCTACGGGTCGGACACGTGGGTTCATCCCTCTTTGCCCAGGTCCTCACAGAACACAGATCGGAAGGTGACCGTCACTGGGAAAAATCACTGCCTGAAGGAAGAAGAGGAAAAGCCAAAGCAGGAGAGAGGCGAGCGCACTCGGGAAGGAGGAATGGAAGCGTCCGTGGAGAGCAGCAGGCGCTGGGCAGGACCACGCCCTTGCATCCCACCCTGGTCAGACCACGCAACGATTTCCAAAAGTCCGAGAAAGAAGTGCGGGAAGTGGGGGAGGGGACGCACAAGGGAGGATGCGCCGGGCCGTGTGTGTCTGTGGGCGCGCGTGGGGGTGCATGTGGGGATGTGTGTGCATGTGTGCATGTGTGTCCGTGTGCACATGTGCGTGTGCATGTGTGTTAGACCTGGCCTCACGAATCTAGAAGGAAGAGGTTGGGAATGGAAGCAGAGACGGCACCGACCCTTCTGCACAGGATGTCGCAGGAGAGAAGGCCCGCGGGCCCAGGCACCGGGTCTCTGCAGTGCGCTTGCGCTCCGGGGGGTGCCGTCCGGCTCTGACGCTGCCCCTCCAGTGCCCTCGGAGTGATTTATGGCCATTTATGAGGCAGCGGGGCTTGGCTGTGTCTTTTTCTGACCCGAGACATTTGGGACGTCACTTAGCCAGGACTGGGCGTCTTCCAGCAGAACTGCCCCCTGCCTCCTCCCTGGGAAGCACGTGGATCTTCACGCGGTTCTTCAGTTCCTGGGGACATTTGGGCAACTCGTAAACCTACCCGTCAGGGAGGGACAGTTGGCAGATGGGGAAAAGGCAAGCTCACTGTGTGTGTGGGTGTCTGTGTGTGTGACAGTGTGTGTGTGTGTGTGTGAGACAGTGTGTGTGTGAGAGAGAGTGTGTTTGTGTGTATGTGCCTTGTGTCTTATTTGTGTCTGTGTTTGTCCTGTGCGAGTGTTCTAGGTGTGCTGTGTGTGTTTGTGTGTTTGTGTGTGTGTGTGTGCGTCTTGTGTCTTATTTGTGTCTGTGTTTGTCCTGTGTGAGTGTTCTAGGTGTGCTGTGTGTGTTTGTGTGTGTGCGTCTTGTGTCATATTTGTGTCTGTGTTTGTCCTGTGTGAGTGTTCCAGGTGTGCTGTGTGTGTTTGTGTGTGTGTGTCTTGTGTCTTATTTGTGTCTGTGTTTGTCCTATGTGAGTGTTCCAGGTGTGCTGTGTTTGTATGTGTGAATGTGCCTTGTGTCTTATTTGTGTCTGTGTTTGTCCTGTGTGAGTGTTCCAGGTGTGCTGTGTGTGTTTGTGTGAATGTGTCTTGTGTCTTATTTGTGTCTGTGTTTGTCCTGTGTGAGTGTTCCAGGTGTGCTGTGTGTGTTTGTGTGTGTGTGTCTTGTGTCTTATTTGTGTCTGTGTTTGTCCTGTGTGAGTGTTCCAGGTGTGCTGTGTGTGTTTGTGTGTGTGTGTCTTGTGTCTTATTTGTGTCTGTGTTTGTCCTGTGTGAGTGTTCCAGGTGTGCTGTGTGTGTTTGTGTGTGTGCGTCTTGTGTCATATTTGTGTCTGTGTTTGTCCTATGTGAGTGTTCCAGGTGTGCTGTGTGTGTTTGTGTGTGTGCGTCTTGTGTCATATTTGTGTCTGTGTTTGTCCTATGTGAGTGTTCCAGGTGTGCTGTGTTTGTATGTGTGTATGTGCCTTGTGTCATATTTGTGTCTGTGTTTGTCCTGTGTGAGTGTTCCAGGTGTGCTGTGTGTGTTTGTGTGTATGTGCCTTGTGTCATATTTGTGTCTGTGTTTGTCCTGTGTGAGTGTTCCAGGTGTGCTGTGTGTGTTTGTGTGTATGTGCCTTGTGTCTTATTTGTGTCTGTGTTTGTCCTGTGTGAGTGTTCCAAGTGTGCTGTGTGTGTTTGTGTGTGTGTGTCTTGTGTCTTATTTGTGTCTGTGTTTGTCCTGTGTGAGTGTTCCAGGTGTGCTGTGTTTGTATGTGTGTATGTGCCTTGTGTCTTATTTGTGTCTGTGTTTGTCGAGTGAGTCTTCTAGGTGTGCCTGTGTGAGAGTGTGTGTGTGAGTATGTGCGTGCATGTGTGTGAGATGAAATTGCAAACTCTCGTCCTGAGACTAAGGAGGAGGCGGCAAGGCCTGCGTCTTGGGTGGTCTTCCTCGGGCCTTGGAGGGAGGGATCGGATGGAGCAGGAGATCACGTTTAGCAACATTTCCAATAGGGTAATGACAGCAATAATGATAGCTGTCCCACTTGGGAAGGGGAAATCACAAAGGCCTACACGGCGACAAAAATAAACAAGTGCGTTACGCCAGCCGAGGAGGCCCCGCCGCTCTGAGCTCGGAGAACTTCAAAGTGGAGTTGGTTATCGGGCAGTCCAAGCTGCAGGCTCCACCGCGTCCTGCCCCGGGCTTTATCAGCCATTTGCACAAGCCCAGGGGACCTCGCAGCTGTGGGGAGCCGACCGCCGGGCCGGAGTCCTCAGGGAGGGATGTTCAGGCCACTGCGGGTGAGGGAAGGGGGCGCGGGACAGAGCTTCGCAACTTCACGGAGGAGCCAAACCTCCTGCATTTCATTTCAGAGTTCTGACCCACGAAAGGCAGCACCAGGAGAGAGCCCAGACAGCAGCTGAGCGGAGCCGGGACGGAACCACACCCGGCTCAGCCGGACGCATGGCGGGCCTGCAGGAGCCTGTGGTTTGGGTACCAGGAATAAAGTGACAAAGTCAGATGAACAACTTTTCTGAAGAAATCAGATTTTTAGAAAGTAAAACCTGGCGATGGGAGGCCCTGTGCCCGCACCATGGATCAGGGCCCCGCGGTGCGACGAGGCGCACAGACCGCCACACCCCAACGGGGCAGTAAGGAGGTCAGTGCGATGGGTGGAGGCAGGCGGCACAGCCAGGTTGCAACGTTGGCGCTAGTTTTGAAAGTGGCGTCCCTGAGGGAACTGGGCAGCGGACACTCTTACAAGTGCCTGTGATCGGGTGGTCATTAAAACAAACACGACCCCCTCCTGGCTCCTGGCCTGGGAGGAACCCCAGACAAGCTGGTGTGGACCCCCACACCCACGTCGGGTGTCAGGCAGGTGGACAGTGAGGTCAACGGTGGCCATTATCAGTGTCAGTCAACCGGACACAAACGACCCCTCTAACTGGAGTTTTAACGAAGAGATTTCATAAAGGCAATGTGGGCCAGGTTTGGGGGACTCCGTAAGGAGGGCATAGTACCACAGGCCAGCCACGGGGCTGGTGGGGCCAGGGAGGTGACAGGAGAGAAGCGAGGGCGGCCACAATGGGCACAGTGCTCCCGGCCCCCCTGACTCCCCTCCGTCCCTCTCCCATCACCCGATAAGCCACTGGCTGGCCCAGGCAGAGGCAGGCAGGGTGGACAGAGCCCGGGCAGGTCAGCCGCCAGGGCCGGGCAGGCTGGTGGGGGGCGCGCAGGGGCTGATCAGCAGGTAGTTGCTGACCTGCTCTGGGCCTCAGCTCCCCAGTGGCAGAGGGGCTGTGCCTGCGTGAGAGGGCGGTGAGGGTGAGGGGTCCCGGCTTGTGGGCACTGGGAAGCCCCAGTCGACTGCTGGGCCTGGTATGGAGAAGTCGAGCCGCTGGTCCAGCAGCTCTGACTCCCCCAAGCGCTGCTGCCATGGACGGCAAGTTCAAGGCCAGCCCCAGCAGCTTAGCGGGACCCTGACTCAGGAGTGCGGGGGTGGAGCTCCAGGGCAGAGGGTCTGCCCAGCGTGAGCGAGGCCTTGGGTTCCATCCTCGGCACCTTGGGAAGAGGAACGAGTTCCCGTCCCTCCCACAGGCTTCCCGCATGCGCTGTCCTCCAGAGACATCCGCCTCCCCACCTACAAACTGAGGACACTCAGCTCACATGGCAACGGGGACCCTGCGGATGTGCTTCTGTGGTGGATCTGGAGGTGGGGAGGGGTTGGCAGGTGACCCAGATGGCCTGGTGTGGTCACCCAGAGACTGTCAGAGGGCTGCGGTACCAGCACCGCTTCAGAAACTGCTGCAGCACAGGACAAAGAGGGCCCCGGGCCCAGGGCTGCGGGCACCGCCAGATTCAGAAAAAGCAGGGACAGACTGTCCCCTGGAGCCCCCAGAAGGGACCGTGCTTGCCCACCCTGACTTCAGTCCAGCGAGACCCCCGTCAGACTCTGACGTCCAGAGCTGTAGGAAGACCAGCGTGTGGCTCACCCCAAGTTGAGCTGATTCGTTCGGCAGCGCGCTGTCCCGGGGAAGGGCATCCCATCTCCCCGTCATAACAGCTGGGCAGTCCATCACCTACCATGGCCAGTCTGGGCCACCACAGGCGTATCTCAGCCCATTGCCCCAAGTACCCTGGGACCTGGGTGCTTAACCCAGCCCTCCCCAGGGCCGTGCAGGGCAGTGCCAAACTCGAACACAGACCTCAGGCTTGAGCCTGGCTGCATCCACGCTCCACCAGAGTGTCCCAGCACCTTCAGATCTGGGACCTCGGACGGCCACTGAGCAAACACCGGTGTTCCACGGTGAGCTGCTTTTCCTTTTCAAACTCACGTGGAAAGGAAATCCAATCCATCTGTTCCCAACTCCTTCACACGTAATTCATCAAAATGTCCTTCAGTCTGAGTCATGTGAAGCCCCAAAACTAATGAGCTCTTTTCCTTTGAACCAGGAAGCTAATCCTGCCAGCTCTGGACAGAACTGAAACTTGGAGCGGTCCAAACTCTTCCCAAATTAGAAGCCGGGAAGTTCACAATGTAGTTGGACGTACAGAGTGTAATTGGGACCAGGCTGTCTGTCCCCATTGAGGTCCAGACCTGAGCTGGCCTGAGCAGAAAGCCTCTCAGGAGACTGTGGCTGACCCTTCTGCATGTCCTCAGCTCCTGAACAACCAGGAGCTTGAAGACACTGAACAGGACAAACACAGAGACAAGCGACAGCATAGGCAACCGCTCTGGGCCAGCACAGTGCTAAGAATTTCATGAAGTGCCTCATTGATTCCCTGATGGACTTGGCAACAGGTAGTAGCATCCCACTTTACAGATGAGGAAACTGAGGCCACACAGAGCTTGATCAAGGGACTTGCCCAAGATCACAGCCCCAGCAAGTGGCAAAGCTGCCATCTGAACATCAGGCCAAGGTTCTGACACCTGGGTTCTTAAACCCCTGCCAAGGACAGCTGGAACCTGGTGGGGAGACGCCTGCCCACAGGTTGGGGCTGTGGCAACAGGTCACGGGTGTGTGGAGACACCGGGGGGAGGTGAGCCTCCAACGTCCACACCCCACTCCTCTGTCCTCCAAGCAGGAAGGGTTCCCTCTGATCTCAGGCTTTAGGGACACCCTTGGGCTGCACCTGAGACTCATCAACAGGGGTCCAAACCTCAGGCTGGGCATCCTCAAGCTGCCGTGCACCCCGACTTTCCTGGGCACTTACTGCAGGACGCTTCTGGGGTGCTCAGCTCCAGGACAAGGGGCTGGGGAGAGCTCTGCACCCGAAGCTGCTCACCAGACTCACCAGGACGGCACAAAAAGGAGCAGGACAAACACGCGGAGGACTTGTGTCCCAGCCCCGCCCCAACCCATGGGGTCAGGATGTCCAGGTGGCCCCCGTGCCACTAGTTCACATCTGCCCAGCTGATGCGGATGCCCAGTGGGCAGCAGTCCAGACCACGAGCTCAGGCCTTCGTCCCTTCCAGAGGACGTCACCAGGACCACTTTGACTCAGCAAGGGTGGCTGAGGCTGTGTGGGGAAGGGGCGTCCCTGGAGTCCTGTGAAACAGGGAGGTGGCTCTGGTGAGTGCAAGGGCAGTTGGGAGGACTGGAGGAGCTGATGGAGGGGAGGTTCACAGACAGGGCAAGCTCCAGGGCGAGGCTGTTGCGCTAACCACGGTTGATTTGCTAGGCCCTCCTGCTGGCGGAGCCCGCACCCCGGTGTTCTGCAAGCACTGGTCAGCGAGGAGGCTGAGGAGGCCGGGGGCAAGATAGAAGGAGCCATGGAGCCTGAAGGAGGGCAGGGCAGGGCAGGCTGCATCCGGGGTCCTGCTGGCTCCCTGCAGGGGCTTCTTGCACACAGCAAGGCTCAGCCTGAGCCTCTTCCCTCCTCTCGCCCCGCGCAAGGGTGCTCCCTCCCGGGCTCGTGTGTATGGACTCCAGGGGCCGCCCACCCTGTCCTGGGGCTCGTCTGATTGTGTTCAGAGCTCAAAGCACAGCCCCGACCACGCGCCTGCACTGCAGTCAGTCAAGGGCTGGTGTGCAGGGACGCACCGCCGGAATCCCCTGGTGTCCAGCATGCTGGGACCTATCGGGAGACAGAAAAGTCAGATGTGGGTGCAGCGCAGCCCGAGAAGCCAGCAGCGTGGTTCAGAGAAGGGCCGCGGCCTGGGTGCCGTAGAGGAAGGAGCCCGCCTCGCTCAGACCCTGGGCACCATCCATCCTGGGAGCGGACGGCTAACCTCTTCCTGTTTTTAGCCTCTGCCTTCACCAGGTTCTCCACACCGTGATTAAGGGCCTGACAAGGACCATTCTGGAGGCGGGAGAGTCTCATTCGGAGGCTCACGGTTTCAGAGGTCTCAAGCCATAGATGGGGCTCCATTCCTCGGGGCTCGGGTGAGGCAGGACGTCATGGCAGAGCGCGTGGCGGAGGGAAGCAGCTCAGATGTGGTCAGGAAGCAGACTCCACTCTCTAGCTGCACACCCCAAAGGCGTGCCTCCAAAACCACCTCCTGCAGCCACACCCCACCTCCTGCAGTACCACTCAGCTGACCCCCTCGCGTTCCTTAAGGCTCTCGTGGTCCAATCATCTCGCTCTAGTCCTTCTTGCGTTGTCGCACACGTGAGCTTTTGGGGACCCCTCATACCTAGACCCTGACTGCCTCCTCTCCTGTAAATGACGTGCACAGCACCTTCCTCTCCAGGGCTGCGGGGCAGCTGCACACAGGTTGGGGAGAGGTCACATGCTCAGAGTGACCCTGCAGGCCCCTGCGGGCCTCCTGCTCACCAGCCTCCTGGGCTCGGCTCCTCTCTGGGCTGCAGTTTCCTCGGCTGTGAAGTAAAAACAGACACAAGGAACAGGCACCCAGCCCCCTGCCAGGCCTCTGCCGCTGCTGGGCAAGGACTCTCTCCTTCCCTGCAGCGGCTTAGCATGCCAGGGCCAGGGCCAGCCCTGGAGACCCTGGTGGAGGCAGGCGTGGGCCAGGCAAACGCTGTGGAATCTCAGGGAAGTCAGCCGGTTGTGTCTCGCACCTTGAATGTCCCCAAAGCTCACATGTTGACCACCTCCCCACCACCCCCTGCGCAGCATTCAGAGGAGGGTTCTGACCTCCCCGGGGGGATAGATCCAGAGCTTAACAGGACACCGCGAGGGGTGGGAACTGTGGGAGGGGCCTAGGAGGAGGAACTGGGGAGGAA
Organism: Sciurus vulgaris; assembly: GCF_902686455.1. Classification (NCBI taxonomy): domain Eukaryota; kingdom Metazoa; phylum Chordata; class Mammalia; order Rodentia; family Sciuridae; genus Sciurus; species Sciurus vulgaris. The sequence goes on from NC_136478.1 coordinate 2,767,994, forward strand.
GTAGGTCCCTGGACCACGCCCTTCCTCCTTTCTCTCCGCTTCCAGCTGCCAGGAGGTGAGCAGCTCTGCTCCACCGTGATCCCCCACCATCACCACAGGTACAAAAGCAAGAGACCAGCTGACCATGAACTGGAACCTCGGGAACTGTGAACCAAAGTGAACCTTTTTTCCTTATAAGTGGATTGTCTCAGGTGTTTTGTCACAGTCACCAAAATCTGACAAACAGGGAGTCCCTCCTCACCTCCTTTTCACCTCTAAAACTGAGGTTCATCTGGGGATTCAAATAATTTCATTTTTAAAGATCTAATTTCTCAACTAATACATGTTTATTATGGGAAAATTTGAAAATACAGATAAGCAAAAGAAGAAAGCAGAAAACGCCCATAATCCCACCAGCCAGAGATAACCAGTTAGCATTTTGATCTGTATTGACCCAGATTTTCTTGTTTAAAATGCAGAAATGGGACAGTTTTGAATTTATCTGCTTATCCTCAAACATTGCAATAGACATCCTTTTTGCTGGAAGTCTTCACACAAATAGATTTAATTTTTTTGTTTTGTTTTAGTTTTTGGTACTGAGAATTGAACCGAGTGGTGCTTCATCACTGAGCCACATTCCCAGCCCTTTTTATTTTTATTTCGAAACAGGGTCTTGCTAAGTTGCTGAGGCTGGTCTCAGACCTGCCATCCTCCTGCCTCAGCCTTGCGGGGTGCTAGCATTACAGGTGTGCACCCCCGCACACAAGTAGATTTTTAAGCTAACCTCTCTCCTACTGTGTATGATGTTAAAGATATTAAAATAGAAAAGATGTCAATGACCTAATTGATCTTTAGTTTCACACACTCTTGCCTCAGGAAGTCATTGCCTGGGGCCTGCTAAGGAGGCAGGCAGAACCCCCACAACCCAACCCAAATGGGTGAGTGATGGCTGCAAGACAAAACAGGAAGTCCCACCCACAGGAAGTCCCACCTCAGAGGTGGAGCTTTCCTTGGTAGACCTGCCTGTCCAACATGGCAGCCATGTGTGCTGAGGATTGAAATGTGGCTGGTTTGAACTAAGTTTTGCTGAAAGTATAAAATACCTTCAGATTTGAATGATTCATGAAAAAAAGTATTTAAACATCTCAATACTTTTTACATTAATTGCAGGTATGATGATATATTTTTGACATCTTGGGTAAAAGGGCATTTTTAATGTTTTCACTAGAGCATTGTAATTGTGTCTAGGGGTGGAGTTCCTTTTGACATACTCAAACATGCTTGGGAATATTTTAAGGGTTATTTCTGCCTGTGTCTTTTGCTTCTTCTCTGCCATGGTTGTTGGAGAGCACTCAGCTGCACGTGTGCCCTGATTAATGTTGCTGTTGGGTGGTGCTGGTCTCGTGCCTCCCTGTTTGCACATCGTGGGACGATGACTGTCTTCTGCGGGAGTGGGCGCCTTCCTTGCTGTCTTTGATCTCACAACTGCCCTGGGAAGTTAATTTTTTCTCATCTGCATTTTATGCTGCCTGGAGGGACTGCAGATTCACCAAGCTTCTTGGGAACCATGCAGCTGAGAACCAGGCCCCTGGCCAGGAGGGAGCATGTCACTGCTGTCCTCAGAGTCCCCCCGCCTGGATGTGCAGACCAGGGCTCCTGCATTCCAGCCTGGGCTGCCAGGGCTTTGAAGTGTGCTCAGCCCTGGAGTCCTTGCAGGGATCTGGGCTTCCAGGGGCATCTGGCCGGGATCCCAGGAGCTCCAGGGAGCTGCAGGACAGAGGGAGAAGGAACGCAGCCGGCGCCCGCCCCCATGCTGCAGCCCGAGGCCCTGCGCCCTCTCTGAGCCTCCGGGCTCATCCTCCTCCACCGACAGCCCTTCGTCCCTCCGGTGCCCCCACCATGCACCCTGCCCTGTACCCCCTCCCTTCCCTGCCACAGAGAGCTGGGCTGCTACACTGTCCCCAGAGTGCTAGTGTTTCCATTAGGGCGACTGTTGACAGGGACACGTCACCCGGAAGATGGATGCTGGCTTTGTCCCACAAGTCCAAAGACCACGGAGCCAGAGATGGCCCCGAAAGGCCTTTTCTCTGTAACTTACTGCATTTATTTAGCCCTTGAAGGATTGTATACAGAGCCTGCCCGTGCACTGAGGCAGCCAGGACCACCCCCTACGGCAGGAGGGGCTTGCTGGGCTGCCCAGGTGTGCTGTGCCCACCCCCCGCAACGCAGAGTGCCCAGCCCAGACCCTGTGCTTGGCCTTTCCAAGGTCAGAAGCAGGTTTTGTGACTCTTTTCTCCTGGTTTAATCTGCTTCAATGGCACGTTTTATCTTGGCTACAGCAACACGGTGCCGTGAAAGGCCCAGATTACACCTTGACGGTTCCCCACGTCCCCAGGGACTGACAGCTTCTCCTTGCCCAGTGCCAGCCGTGCGTCCGGGCGCCTGGCACTACATTGGAAGCAGCCTTCCCCGGGACTCAGGAGCCTCATTTCTCTAAATCAGGAAACTGAGGCAAGGGACGGCAGGACCACAGGAATGGTGGCCTCAGAGCCTGAAGGAGACGGCATGGGGACTGTTTTCCAGTGTCCCACACGAGATCATCACATTGATCAGAAAGGTGATCAGAAAGGCAGGGCGGCGTCGAGAGATGCTGTTAAGCCAGCCTGGGCCGGAGGTCGGACCCTCCTCTCTGCTGGCTGCTGGGCGTCAGGAGCTGCCCGGACGGCCCTGAGCGCTTCACTTCGAAATGGTTGACCTGCCGGTGTGTGAACTTCTGCTCCATAGAAAAACAGAAGAAATAAGCTGGGCGGGCAGGAGGTCAGCCGCCCGGCCAGGTGCAACGGCGGGTTCACTGCACGCTGTCTACCCTACAGAGGGATCAGCGGGCTGCTGCTCTCATGCTCTTTCATGTCACCTGGGCTGGGGACACTAATAGGTGGAGTGGTCAGGTGCTGGCCCTGGTGCAGGGCAAGACCCCTCCCACTGGCTCACGTCCAAGCCCCTGAAGCCAGGGTTCCCCGCAGGCTGGGGGACCGGCAGCAATTCCCCAGGCCCAGAAGGTCCCCCTCAGCAGAAAGAGCCTCCCTATCTCAAGCCTCTCCCAGCCGTGGGAGGGAGTCTGCTGGCCACTCCACCCACTGTCCCTTCAGAAAGGTCTCTGGGCCTCGCCCTGCCCCCGTCCCCGTAGGCCTCCCCAGCAAATCTCAACAGGCAGTGAAGACCAGGAGCGGGGGTCCCAGCCCCTGCCTGAGCCGTACAGGGGACAGAATGCTCTGCTGAAAGAGCTCCCGTTCCACGGAACCCGGGAGCCGCGCCCCACGGAGAACAGGCTCAGAACTCCCCTGGGACGGGCGGGATGGCAGGTTCAGAACTCCCCTGGGACGGGGTGGGATGAAAGTGTCAAAAGTGAGGTCGGCTGTTTCAAAATCAAACTGGCGACTAGAATTCCCTGATTCTTAAATAGTTAGAATTCCCTGTTCCTTAAATTGGCAAAAACCGACTAGTTAGAAACCACAACACGCGGTGCTGGCTGGGGCGCAAGATGAGGCTCTGCTTGCCTGGCTCACGGGCAGACCATCAGACCTCGGCCTCTCCGTGATGGCTCGGCAGGGGCCCGAGCACAGAAGGGGTCACATCCACTGATCTGCAGCTCCGCTCTGTGGGACACAGGAGGACAAGCAGCAGCCTCACGCCATTCTTGCCTGAGCACCTACACTTGCAGCGTCATTCACAAAGGTGTTGCTCAGGGGGCCACGGTGCCCGGACGGGGATGCCTAGACGCAAGCTGAGCTCCTGGGGAGACGCCGCGATCTGGCCCTTCTGAGTTTTGTCCTGGATTCTCCACTCACCAACAGAACTCCTTCCCGCTCTAATTTCCCCTTCCTCGATTCCACCTCAGGATTCAATTTTTCAATTTTAAAATATTTATGTTCTCAAATAATTAAAGAAATTGAAACTTTCATGATAAAACTGTAGTGAGAAAAACACAGGATCCTACGTCATATATAATGATTCAAACTGTGTTTAAGACACAGAGAGAGAGGGGCGAGAGAGATAAAATATAGCAAAATACATAAGGCGATCACCCCAGGATGTCGGCATTATAGTTGAATAATAAGTAATTTTTTTAAATTTTCCATTTCAAGCTAAGCTTTCTATAATGAATGCTTTGTTTTATGATAAACATGAGATCTATTTAACAATTTAAATAAACGTGTTTGTTTTTAGAAACTCCTTGGTGTGTCATCTGCAAAGCAAAGATGAGAGGCCCCCCGGGGGCTAAGGTGGCCCGGTGGGAAGGGTCTTGGCTTTCTACACTCCCAGGCAGAGCCCAGAGGGCCGTGGCTGGTGGACGGTGGACGGTGCCCCCCTTGGGGCCAGCTCATCTGGCTCTGCTGCTGACTGGCGGCTGTGGTCGCCGTCCACCTCGTGGCCTCTGCTCTCTCTGCACCTCGGTCTCTGCCACCATGGTGAAAGGTCTCCAGGTAGCGTTTCAACACCTCACCATCTGAGTTGGGTCAAAACCATCAGGTTTTTGGAAACCTATTTGCCGTCCCGTCCCATGCTTATCTATCAATTATTTTTTTCAATGACTCACTTTAATTTTTAAATACTTAGAAAGGAAACTTCCTGTGGCTCTTGCAAGTGGAAAGGCCTGCCCAGACATGCAACCATACAAATAAACTCAAGGAGCAGGAACATGCTGTTGAATTCCGAGGACACTGGAACCCAGTGAATTTCAGCCCCAGAGACCCGAGCCCGAGGACAGGAAGGGACACTGTCTCTCCTACTTATCCAGACAGGGAGGAGAACAGTAACGGTGGGCATTCTTGCTTAGAGCGAAGTGTGCGGACGCCCCCGCCAGCACAGGTAGCTGGGCGGGGCTGGCCCCAGGACCAGGTTCTGCTGGTTCCTAGCCTCCGCGGCTGCCGGGACTTGGTTTCCATCGGCCCCAGAACAATGGAGGGTGTTAAGCTGTTTATTATTTCAAGTCAGCAGAATTAGCCAGGACTTCACAGGTACTTAAACTTATACCACTTTCCAGAAACCCAGCCTGCCTCAAGCGATGCAAATTGTTCTCGAATCTCTTATTAGCGATGCTCTTAACTGTTGAAAGACTGCAGGCCATTCAGGGGCCAGAGAAACCAGAGACCTCAGGGAGCAGCGACAGGGGTGGAGTGCGAGACGGGCATCGGGCCGCTGCCCCTGGACCCCAGGTGCTGGCACGGCACCTTCCACTCCCCCATGCTGGGCACCAGGGGCAGGTGGCAGCATTAGGGCCGCTGAGGTTTTTAGATGGAGCTCAGAGAGGTCACGTCGTTCTGTGAGAAAGCATCACTCACTCCTCCATTTAAAAATACCCACGCACGCTTCCCGCATCAGATGCTGGGCCGCCATAGTGAACCCAGAGACAAAGGGGCCCCTGGAGGAATGCGCCTGGGGCACCCTGCAACTGTCAGGTGTCACCTGCGGAATCCGTCAGGTAGCGTTGCCACAGCGAGGAAGGCCCAGGGCTGAGGGACGCTGTCTGCACTCTGCCTGGCTCCGGAGCGCCCTGCGCACTGCGAGACTACATGGGTGGACGTCGGCATCCCGGGCCGCTGTGACATCGAGCTGCCGCTGTGAAGGTGCTCTCCTGAGGACCTTGGTGAAGGGGACTCAGGGCCTCTCTGTTCTTTCCCACCTTGCCCGTGAATCTTTAATGATTCCGTTTCTTTAAAAATAAAATGTCTTTGCAAAAGTCAAAATGATGGGCATGGCAGCAGGGCCCGCCCGCCCGGTGCCTGCTGGATGTGACTGGGGAGCCAGGCTGGCCACGCTGACCTCGGCCAAGGACACCGCTGCCCTGCGCCTCTTGGCTGATGCTGCAGAGCAGGTCCGTGACAGCGCCACCCCTTCTGCTGGAGGTGAGAGGCCCTGGGCAAGGCCCTGCCCACGCGGTTTGCACGGTCATGACTGCAGAAAGCTCTGGAAGGCAGTGGGCTGGGCTTCTGTGAGTGCCAAGCACGATCTCGGTCCTTCCTGCCACGCTTCAGAGGCAGAGCTAGGCCCGCTCACAGCTGAGGAGAGGGGGCTCTGGAACCAAGGTGAACGTGGACCAGAAGGACTCGACGGTGCTGGGTGCCCCTGACCCAGGCCGCACAGCTCCCTGCCGCAGCTGGGGAGGTGGGCATGGGCCTTGCTGAACACCCCCGCCCAGGCATAGCACCCAGGCCTGCCCTCTGGCTGCCTGAGACTTGAAGTCCCCAGGTTTTTGCAAAGTGAGAGAACCAATGTCTGTCATGACCTCAGACAGAAATCCACTGAGAGCTACACTGTTCCTCGGATCAGGACTCCACTCCCTGCCCCTGAGCTTGCTCCAAGCCCTGCTCCCCACAGCCTCCTCCCGGGCCCTGCTTCCCTGAGCCTGCTCCCGTCCTTGCTGCCCGCCTCGGCCTCTGCATCAGCTTGGCTCTCCAAAGCCGTTTCTTCTTCCTGAGAACACAACCCCGCACAGCACCATTCAAGCCCTCAGGACCCAGAAAGAAATGAAGACACTCCGTTGAAGGTGGGGGCACAGGAGAAGTGGCGGCCCCCGTGGGAGAGGAGGCTCAGGCCTTGGGGAGGACTGGCACAGGTGGCCGTGCTGCTGCCAAGAGCCCTCTCACACTGGTCAGACCCAACAGCTGAGGCCACCCTCCCCCTGTGCCCCTAACCACAGGACACCAGATGAAGCCACCTTCTGCCCCTCCCAGCTGTGGGCTCTGGGGCAGGTCATCTGGGCCATCTCTAAGTGGACACAAAGTCCTACCCGCCCAGAAGGGCGATGGTTGACCTGAGGCTGCTGGCACCCAGCCTGCTGCCGCCCACCCAAGGGAGCTCACAGCTGAGGACCAGCAGGGCTACTGACCGTTTTAGCCAAGGTGTCGGGGCTGGTCCTGGTCATGCTGCCGGTCTGAACAGCCAGGCCCTGCTGTGGTTTGGGGGCACACAGGTTGACAGGGGCTCTTTGCTTTCCTCCAGGCCTGACCAGCAAAGGCACAGAGCAAATGTGGGGTCTGGGCAGTATCCCCCTTGCTGGGCATGTTTCTGCCCCACCAAGAGCCCTCCCAGGGAGCACAGGCCGGGCTGGGCAAGGGAGCCTGCTCCCTGCACACTTGCGGTGGCCTCTGGGTCCTAGTGAGCCTCACCCTGGTGGGGCTCCTTTAGAGCAGGAAGTCACAGGGACAACCCAGCAGTGTCCAGGTGAGCCAGAGCTCACGTGAGTTTGCTGGAGAAGCTCATCTGAGCCCCACTGTTCCTGGGTGCTGATTTCAAAACTCCAAGCTGTGGGGTCCCACACCCAGCCTAAGGCCTAAGGCCCTCCTTAGTGGGCACCATGCTGTGAAAGCTCTCCACTGACCACCAGGGTCAGCCAGGAACAGCAGGAGAGGGAGCGGCCCCAGCAGAGGCGAGCTGCCCAGTTGTGGAGGGATGGGCCTGCCGCCTTGGGTCTCACACCTGGTGGGGGGGCACAGCCCCTGGTCCTGCCCTCTTTCATCTTTCCTCACTTCCCTCTCCCCTCTGGGCTCCAGCCCAGAAGCTTTTCAACTTGAAGACCTTCTCTCCTCCTGTGGATCCCCCTGTCCCTCACCCAGTCCTGCAGATGTCCCTCCTTCCAGCCCACGCCTGTCCTTTGATGCCTGGGAGGTGTGAGGTTGCTGCTGGCCACGGAGGGAGAGAAAGCCAGGCTTCCTCTCACTGTTGATTAATGGCAGCAGCTCTGGGCCTCCAGCCTGGCTCCAGCAGGGAGGGGGCTGTGGTCACACGTGCCCACCCGCCTGCAGTCTCGGATGGCAGCTGAGAGCTTTGGTCCTGAGGCCTTGTCGGCCCTGCCTGACAAGAACCTGAGCAGTGGAGTGCAGAGGGTCTTAATGGGCTCTTTGGCTGGGGTGTGCAGATGCAGCCAGAAGGCGAGGAACCGACCTCCACCCCACCAGCGCACTGGGCGCTGCCAGGCCTGCCTGCTGAGCCCCAAGGCTGCCAGTCACCTGTGCACAGCTTCAGTCCATCCTGGGGGCCACTGCCCCCCAGGGCAGCATGCACTTTAGGGCTGTCAGCTGCCAGGAGGCTGGGCACCTGCTGGGCACTGGAGGAGGGGCCCTGTGGGTGCGCGGGCAGTGCCGCTGGCCCAAGCACACCCTCCACAGCGCGTGAGCCTCCCCACTGTCCCTGCAGCGCTGCAGCAAAGCCTTTGCAGGTGCTTCCCTCTGCCGCCCAGAGTCTTGCCAGCATCAGGAAGGAATCAGGATGAGCACCCAAGTGGGTCTCGCTGGGAAATAAACAGCCCGGCTGTTGGCCTGCAGTGGGAAGGGGACTGTTTCCCTGGCAGCCCTGGGGGAAGAGCCGGCCTCAGGAAGGGCATCCTAGGACCTGCAGGGATGCCTGGGAAGGAGGGGAGCTCACAGCCTCGGGCAGGCCAGGCCAGTGGGTAGGGCAGGTCTGCAGGGTGGTCCTGTTCCCTGCTGGATTGGGGGCTCCAGACATTTGACAATGAACAGTCAGTAAAAACACAGGCTTGGACGTTTGAAATGCCTTTTATTCAAGGGACACATTCGGAGAGAAGGCAGAAGGATGAACGGGATGGCCCCAGCCCAGGCCTCCAGGGCCTGCGGCGGCCTCTGCCCCGGCGTCTGCAGGGCTGCGGCCCTCGCTCCCTCCTGGCTCAGAACCACTTGGCCTGGGACCCAGAGGCGCAGCCTTGCTGTCGGGAAGGGACTCAGCGCTCAGTCTTCATTTCACAAAAGGAGACAGTGTGGCCCATAAGTGAAGCTGTGCCCTGGGCATGGGTGCCAGTCTCCACCTCCCCAGCCTCTGGGGAGACCACAGACCCAGCTCTGAACTGGCTCGAGAAACCCAACGTGGTGGGGCGCACGCACACCTAGCGAGCGGCACGTGTGGGGAAGGGGAGGATTGTCATATTCCAAGTGGGCTTCTCTTCGGAACACAGACATCTGGTGCCCTATAAATAAAATTCAAAGCGCAGGCACTGTGAAGCCATTAGGGAGTGGTCTGGGGGCTGCTGAGAGCATGGGTCAGTTGCTACCCGCTCGCCGTGGTGGGAAAGCCTCACCCCACACGTGGGTGTTCTCGGGTCTTCCCGTCCCCACGTCGCCAGGCTGCACTGTCTCATGAGTAAACCTTAAAACACGGACCGCTGTCTGGAACTGTCACGTTAGCCATTGAAGCGGCTACCTAGGACTCTCTCTGCTTTCGTTTTGTCCGTGGGGGGAACACTCTGAAAGGCAGGGCCGCCTTCCTCGCAAGAGCAAATTCCCGAGCACGCGGGTTACGCGCAGGACTGCTCTCGGCCAGCTTTCCACCGCCAGGTTTGAGATGCTCTTCCAAAGCCGTGTGCTCCTTGGGACCCATTAAACAGGCTTTCTTTGATAATGCTCAATTCGACTTATCCAATTTAAATATTTGCTCTGATCAGCGACCATCGGATCCCAGCTTCATTTCAGGCTGCAGAATAATTTCTCTGGATTCTCCCCTCTGCCCGGTGGGCCCAGGGCAGCACGGCTCTCCCCAGCTCCCGAGCTCCGGGCTGTCCGGTGCACCGTGCAGCGGAGGAATAGCACCGTAAACCCGACCCGAAGGCTGCTTTTACAATGTTTACGGGGCCTGCCCTCACTTCTGTCTGACGAAGACAGGGATTATTTAAAGGGTTCCTCCTCGCCAGATAATTATAAGGAGAGATTAGTTTTTTCAAGGTAGAGCTTCAGAATGTAAAGAAATCGCCAAGGAGATGATGTTTGCTGAGCAAGATTCTGCACTGGTCGCTTCCCCTGATTTGGGAGATTTTTATAACCAGTATCGACACCAAATGAATGGCCATTCCTTAGGAGTCAAGCTGCCAGGGCAGGAGCAGAGGAAGAAGGATCACTTCGGCATTTTAAGTCAATGTGTTTTTAAAGGAGCAAATGTTGCTTCCATTCCCACTATCTGTGGGGCTCCATGTAGTCCCTTTGGGTACCATTTTTACTATTATTTTGACTTTACTGACACAGTATTAGAAACAATCCCTTTGGATTTTGTTTTCGTGTGCTGCCTTTACAAACCCGAGCCCTGGGCTGTCCCCTCTCGAGGGATCATAAAGTCATTCATAACAGTGTCAACACCGACCACTCCACTCCCGGGTGCCAGCCCTGGGGAGACACGGAGGGGCGGTGGGAGGAACTCTGTCCCTTATCTGAGCAACCCCTAGGAAGGGGATGGGGCTCTTCTGCAGTGAAAGGAACATTTATGAGCTCAGGGCCAGCGCCTGCTTTATGGAACCCCGCCTGCAGCCCAGAGTGTTTACCACCGGGTGATTTACAGTGCCCAGGTGTTCCTGGGGAGACATCCCGGCTCTGGGCTGACACGGAGATGGCATGGATTGGTAGATTTCGGCGTTTTTCTGTTTATTAATGATCTGGGGCTCAAAAAGATTTTTTTTTTTTAATGGCCCAAAGCAGGTTTCTGCCTGTGGTCCTCCCTTAGGCAACCACCCCTGCCAAGCCCCCTGCACCGGCCTGGGGACTCTCTACTCCTGAAATCGCCCCTGCTCCCGTCCAGCTGGTTTCTGGGGTCCACTCCTGCCCTTCGGCCTCAGGGAGGCTGCATGGCGACCGAGCCAGCCTCTGCTTTGCTGCCTCCAGCTTTGCCCCGTCCAGGGAGCTCTGCCGGGGTTCCCACCCTGGGGGCCACTGTCTGTCACTCTGCTCTGCTAATGTTTTGGTCCCTGATACCTGAGCAGGGGGGGGAGGTGGCCCTCACAGTCCCACCCCCAACTTAAAGCACGCCCCAGGAAATAAAAATGGTTTATTTGAAGAAAAAAAAAAAAAAAAAAAAAACCGTATTTCAAAAACTGTTTTCATTCACGTTCCCCCTGGTTTGCAGGAGTTCGGACACTCACTGCAGGTCCATTTTTACTCTTCTACTGACCTTTCTCCAGCCACTCTGACACTCTGATAAAAAGAAAATAAATGTCTTTTTGCCTCATTGAACGACGTATATGTTTGGGGGGTCTCATCTATGTTTTCACTTTTACAAAGCACATTTTTTGCTGATCCCAATAATACTGGCTGATTTAAGAGCTCATTTCGTTGTACCTGGCTCTCTCTCCTTGATGACAAATTTCCAATGACTGTCTTTGTGTCCCTTGCAAAATCCACAGACAAAAAGCATTTGGTGAAACACAAGCAGGTTAAAAAGCAGAGGCCATTCGATCCTGTTTAAGCAAATGATCTAATTGCTTTGCTTCGGATTCTGTGTTTAAAGTAGTCCTTTAAGCCCACAATTTGAATGCTAACAAATTCACTATAAAAGCAGTCAAATCTCCCCGGCTGGTGCTCCTTTATCCTTGGACTATAAATACACACTCCTCCCAACACAAAAATATATCATTGATTTGCCATGCTAAACGGGGAACCAGCGGTGCCTGCAGACGATTATCAGCCCGGGAGCAAGGGAAAAAATTCCAGCACTAAAACAAAACTTTTTATTTCCTAGCATCAGATGGAAGCCCCCCCCGAGGGCTGGGAACTCCGGGGAAGCAGTAGCTCTGTCACCTTGTGCCGCCTGATATTTAGATGATCCAAGGAAAGCATGGAGCTGATCTGATAAAAAGTGTGTTTAAAAGATTTCTTGCCTTAGCTCAGACTTATTAACAGTGCACGTGTGTGGACCTCTTTTGTTAGTGTGGATGGGGCGGCTCAGCAGGCGTCTGCTTGTGGGTACAGAGACGGGGCCCTGCTTCAGGCCCCCGGGAGAGCGGAATTCCCAAACACCAAGAGCGCAGCGCCGTCACACGCAACGGCTGGATGGATTTATTTTAACCTCCACTGGCGCTTAACCAAAGAAGCAGGTGACAATTCAAAGATTTTTTTTTTTTAATTCTAAATAGCAAGAGAATAAAACTTAATGTCCTTCCATGAGGTCTGAGCCCTGAAAGGTAAGAGCGAGTTAGCCAGGCCCTGGTAAACGGCTAAACAGATTAGTAGCCTTACTTTTTAACATATAAACATCTGAAACCCGTTTCCTGTTTAAGAAAAAAAAAAATAAAAAAAGCCTAGGTGGATGACCTCGGGCACTCTTTTTTGATTAACAAATGCGAATTGTACATCATGGCGGAAAAAAAATGATCCGCGCTTGGTGGTCTCTCTACGGTCTGTATATGGGAGAGAGAGAAAAAAATACAAAAATAAACGTTACCTTCTCGCTTGCAGGGTGGGCAATGCCATCTCCGCAGCCGGCCGGGGCTCTGGCAAATGTTAAGGCTGTCACTGCAGACAGAATCCCCAGGGTCTGTGCGCCTGGACAGAGGCCGGAGGAAAACATTCCTCGCATTCCTGGTGGTTGGTCCTATCTCCAGGCCCAGGGCCTGCAGGCTGGTGTCGCCATCAAATGGCCTGGACCACGGCTGACCCAGGCCCACCCCCACCCAGCCAGCCTTCAGAAGGGTGCAAACTGCAAGTAATTTGCTGCCTAAACCGGAGGATGCAGCCCGTGGATGCTCAGCCCTTAAGGACACAGCACCAGCTGCAATTCGTTCCACGGAAAAGAGCTTAGCAGTTCTGGCACATTCTGACAAGACACATTTTATAGGGTTTGTGCTAAAATTTGATATTGGAAGTTGGGAATTCCAATTTTATGTCTCCAATGATAACAATAGCAGCTGGGACCTTTAAGAAATGTGCGTATCCCTTCTATTTAAGATCCATAATAAAAACTATTTATGTCAAACACCTTATAAGGGAAAGATTTAGCCTGAATGTCAATATAACATATAATCCTTTTCATATTTAGATAGGGAAAACAATTCATCCTTAGTGCCATGTATTATCTTTGGTTTGGACTACAAGATGTGTGAGGCTTCCAAAATTTAAAGCAAGATTCTCCTTGTTTTGAGTTTCAAATTCATTGAGTGACCTTCTTTCAATATCATTTCTGTAGGAAAATAACACCTCGATGCAGTATCACTCATTTTCCCAAGTCCTTCTTACAAATGGACACAACTAGGTGCTTGATTCAATTGCCTGGGTTACCCAGCCTGCCATAAAAGCACCCATGATGCTTGCTTTGTTTTCTGAGAACGTCTTTGGTTTGGGAGCATAACTGGCCGACTGGCCGGCTGAGTGGCCTGCACATTAGTAATTCTATGGAAGGATCAGGGCGACGGCTGAGCGGGGAAGATCTTTCCCAGCAAAGGAGCAGTGACACCCAGCCTGGAGCAGCTCGCAGCTGGACTCTGGAGAGGCCTAGAAGGTTCTGAGATCTCCGGTGACAGCACACTGTTTTCTGAAGCGGGAGATCCTATTGCCAAATGGGCCACGCTCCCTGCTTATGCCAGCACTTGGGTGAGAAATGAGAGTCCAGATGAGAGCAGAAGCTACTCGAGAAGGCGAGAACAGGCGAGCCAAGGGTTCCCGCGCACCCCGCGCCCCACACGGGGGTCCCACTCCCCTGCTTTCTTTGACTTCGTGGGCTGCGTGGTGGGGTTAACCAGTGGGGTGGTGGTGCGCAGGGTCATCCCGAATGTCCTGTGCTCCCACCCTGGCCCCCGACTCTCCTGCTGTTGAGGAGGCAGACAGAGGCCCCTGGAGCCAACGTAAAACCCGCTTCCCCTGGTACCAGATGGTGGCGACCTGAACTCAGCAAAATACGAGTTCTGCGCTCTGAAGTCACAAGGTGGATGCAACAGCTCCTAGCAGATCTGATTTTGAGAAATAGCTGATCCTCAAGCCTCTCCTGCTTCTTCTTGGTCAGAAAACGGCCCCAACTGAAACGGAAGGCAGTGTCCTGCTCCATCACGGGAGGGCCACCAAGGTGCGCTCCATTTCTGCCCAGCTTTGTCACCAAACACCACACAGATAGAAGACGTGTCTCCTGCGTCACTCGCCAGGATAATCAGTAAGCTGAACTTTACGTTGGTGACATGACTGTGGCCAGAGAACCCTGCTCCTGGTGAGGCCTAGGAAGTGCCTGGGACGCCGGCGTGAGCACTCGCGTGAGACCGCGCCGGCCTGGAAGGCTCGGGGCACTGGGTTCGCAGCAACGGCTTGGTTATTGCTTCCCGGCCTCCTGACGACCCGAGGTTGACTCTCAGTGTCCACAGGCCACACCAGAGGCACGAAGGAGCAGGCACATCTGTCACGTTCCCCCTCGGCTTGGAAAAAGTCGCAGCACTTGCGTGAGTGGCCGTTGGCCCTGTGGAGGCCACAAGGCTGGATGCACGGAGTCACACGGCTACGCAGCAGTCCTAGGAAAGCTCGCTGACCCCCTCAGGACCCCCAGGGGACATGGACTGCTGGGACCTTCACTTTGCAGATGAGAAATCTTGGCCACTGCTGAAGACCAGACCGGAGAAAGCAGCCAGGGGCCGAGCGCTGCAGACGCCAGGCACCGGCTGCTGGGAGTAGCTGCGAGGCCAGGCCACACCAGCACTGGTCCAGCCACCAATGGGCAGGCCGCTGCCCTGCCCCAGCCCAGGTGGGCCCATCTGTGACGTGGGGTCCCACTGGTCCCCACTCCTGCCACTGTCATTGGGACCACATAAAACAGGAAGGGTGGGCAGAGCCTTCCCCAGGGGAGCCTGCCCTCCCTGGACCCCAGGTCCCGTCCGTAGGAGTAGCAGAGAAGGGTTAAGCGCTGGCCTGCGAGTCGTGGTAAATGTGGGCCGTTGCCTTGCTTGTGACCCACACAAGATTGTGTTGGCTTCTGCTGGGAACAGCAACTTGCTTTTTTAAGTGGGGTGGCCGTCCCTTAAGAAGAAAGGCTAGAGAAAAGTAAACCAGGAGACAGTGACCTGGCGGGTGACGTAGGGGTCTTGTTTGTGATTCTTGTTTGTTTGTTTTTGATTTGTTTGTTTGTTTTTTGCCTCTTCTGGGGCTGGGTGTCCTTGGGCAAGTTGCTAAATGCTTCTGGGCCCATTTCCCCTTCTGCAAGAGATGCCCGTAAGTCATCTGCCTGCCTGCCTGTCCCCTTCTTCACCAGATGAGCCCTCCAGCCACCTGAAACCACCTTGATGGAGCACACCGTCCTCGGAAGCACCAGAATGTCCTTTTATTTAAAGCACACACTATGCACGATCAAAAGAGCAACAATTCGCAAACAGTGAACCTTGAGAAAGAGCGGTAGGCCTGACGTCTGGCCTCTCCTGACGGCTGTGAGTCTCCTCCACAGGCACGTGGCTGGAATCCTGCGTGTTCCAGAGCAGTGGGCAGGGAGCTGCCTTCCTCCCCTCTGCTGGCCACTCCCAGGGTTCTATCTCCGTGGCGGGAGTTCTGAGCTCCCACCATGGCTCAGTTATCTCCTTGGGAAGGGGACCTGGGGTGACAGAGCAGTCAAAGGCTGCCAGCACTCCATGGTTCTTGATATGCTTTCCTGGCCCCTATGTCCCCAGGAGGCATAAAGCACCTTCACCCAGGCAGCCCCCAAAGGTCGAAGTCCAGTGGAAATGACCCTGGGGTCCCTGCCCTGAGCTGGAGGAAACTAAACAAACCCTCCTGGGAAGAGGACTTCACGGGGACACTTTTAAAAGTTCCCGTGGACGAGAGTTCTATTCAGTCAATTATTTTCAGAAAATGCGGAGAAAACACTTCCGCGTCTGAAAAACAAACCCTGCGGCAGAGAAGAGGGCGACGCCGATGGCTGCTGACGTAGGTGTGGCCAGAGTGGGCGGCCATCGAGCCTCAGCCCAGGCAGCGGAGGGAGGGAGCCGAGAACACTGGGTGTCCTTGGGCAAGTTGCTCAGAACCCTGGCCGCTCCTCGGGCAGGCTGCTTGCACCCTGGGAGTCTGGCTGGAGGCGGGTTGGCCGCAGCGGGTCCGGCAAGGGCCGAGGTTGCCCCGCGTTACCAGCACCCAGAGAGGCCAAGTCGCAAGGGTCACTCACAAGGAGTGCCCAGGACTTGGAACAGATGACCAGGGCTTTCGCATGCTCTGTGGCAGTGGTTTCCTGAAGCCTTGAGAGGATCCGGAGCCACCGATCTAAACTTTTCCTGTCCTTTGGAACCACCAGGGGACATTAAGTAAATACATTTCAAAAACCCTCCGACTCATTGGGTCAGAACCTTTGAGACTGGGGCTCAGGCATCAGGAGTTCTTCAACATTCCCAGGTGGCGGTAATGTGCCCTAGGGCCGGGGACAGGTGACCTGGAAGCTTCATCAGACCGAGGCGGGAGGGGCAGAAAGACTGGGGTGGTGTCCACAGGGAAGCCATGCCTTTGCTGACTGAACACAAGTTTGCAGAGGGCATGGACCTCTCCGGGCCTCCCCAGCCTCCCCTGCAGCTGAGTCAGGGCCCAGGCTGTGCTGGCCGGGCAGACTCGCGGTTGTCACTCAAGACTGACATGGGCAGGCAGTGGCCCCTACCTCCAGGACCTGTTTCAGCTCAGACTGTTCAAGCTCATGCTGCACTGCCTGGCCAAGGGGAGTGGCAGGGGTCGGACACGGAGGTTCTGGCCCTGCAGTGGTGGGGGTGAGGGGCCTGGGGGGCGGAGGCCAGGAGAGGAGCAAGGCCCTGGACTAATCCAAAAGATGGGCGTGCATCTGGGAAGGCTGGAGAGCAGGGTGTGAGGGAGTGAGCCCCACTGCCTGGGATCCCGGGAGTTCACAGGGAAGGGCTCTGGCCACGGCACAGAAGGCAGAGTCTCCAGACAAGAGCTCGGCAGGGCGTGATTTAGAAACACCGGGCTTTTCACAGGCGTAGAGGGCAGAAGTCAGAATGCGAAGCCACCTCCGCACTCACAGGGGACCCTCTGGGAGCTGGGAGTGCTGTGTATTTTCATCCGAGGTGCCCACACACGTAAAAATCACCAAGCTACCCAGGCTGAAAATCTGTGTGCTCAGTACTTCCCTGTAGGAAGTGAAACTCCAAGTAGAAAAAGAATTGTAAGAAATATGGACGAAAAGGCATAAAAATAGAAAAATACCAAAACCACAATTAACAGAAGATGAACCAATAGAGGGAATCAGCGTGAAAGAGGCTTCTGTGGATGTGACCGTGACCCCGCTCTGGCCGGGTTTCCTTCCGCGTCCCGGGTTGGACCTTGTCTCCATGTTGACTTTCACGAGGGCAAAGGGAGGCCTTCATGACCTGTCCAGGGCTCGCCCTGACCCCTCTGGCTGGGTGAACACTGAAGCTGGCTCCATCAAACCCGAGGACTTGGGGGAACGGTCCTAAGGATGGCCCACCCAGGTTTCAGCCCAGGAGAACCCAGGAAGCAGCCACGGTTGGATTCTGCCGAAGTCCTCGGCAAGGCTTGGGAAGACGGGATCCCTAAAGCATCAGTACTCAGCTGTAAAATGGAGGTGGCATTACAGCTCTTCCTCCTCTCTTTGGTGTATCAAATATCAAACCCATTTTTTAAAAATGGAAGGATGTGTTTATTTGTTGTGGAGGAAGCAACCAGGACGAGGTGCAGCTGCTCTTCCTGAGGAGCTAAGAGGGCTGCCCTGGGAAGCTGAGCAGGGAACTGGCTTCAGGAGGGAAGGAGCCTGACTCCCCAGTGAGTCTCTCTCAGGAGTCAAGGGGAGAGGCAGGCGTGGGCAGCCAGCACCTTGGGGAAGAGAAGGGTCGCCACGGGGCCTTGGCACAGGGTCTGTGTCAGAACGGTGCCCTTCTGGGCAGCCCCAGTCCTGCTCCAGGGTCAACGGCTTGGAGGACTGCCCCCACTGGACCCTCTGCCAAGCTCCTTCTGCAGTCAGCAAACCATACGACTGTTCACAGCGGGCCTCCAAGGTGGGATCAGGAAGAGTCTAGAGCTATGGAACCCCTGGCTCTGGGCCAGGGTTCCACCTCAGTCTCCCTTCTCTCCTTTCCTGCCCTAAACCCCAGTTTGGGTCTTTATGGACCAAGTCCTAGCAGAACGTTCCAGAACAGTGGCAACAATGAAGCCATTCTGTCAAGCCAGGGAGGGTGGCTTCTCCTCGTGGCCTATGTCATACCAATGCTATTTCCCTTTATTATAAATAGGAATTTTGCTCAAAGGGGTGCAGCCTAATACCCCTCAGCTGCTTTGTGCTTTAATCAGGACTTTTCCTGCCGAAAATGTTTATCTTCCAGAGAAGAGGTGCTAATTTTATCTTGCAAAAGTGGATATCTGCTTACGTCCCTTCTACCTTGGGGAAAGATAACCAAAGCGTATTATGTCATCTAAATACAGCATCCTTCGAGATCAAAAGGCGTAATGTACACATCTGCCACGGTTGATGGAGCGGCCATTGGGGGCGCTTCCGCCCCGCCTGCGTGTGCCTCATTGATAGACGCACTTTGCCATTTCTGTGAAAGAAACTCCCAGGCGCTGTGTTTGTGCCAGTTGATCTCAATGATACTGGGAGGTTTGGAAACAAGAATCCAAAATAGATGTACCCTTCTCAGCCCTCGGGCCACAGGAAATGGCACAAGTTCAAATCTCCGTAATGGAAGCAGCGCGGGACTAGATAAGAAGCGTGTCCCCCGGTGGCATTTTTGTGTTTAAAATGCAGTCATAGTGATGCATCGCTGGACGCCACCTGAGCGGCCGCGTTTCCTGACTCGAGTCCGCCCAGGTCAGGGCTGTGTCCTTCCTGGAACCCAACGCACACACGTGCACACACACACCCCCACTCACCAGGGGCAACCTCTGCGCGCACAGCACCGTGGTGTCTCTGTTCCAGCTCAGCTGTAGTCCCCGGACCAGCGGCGTCTGCATCTGCGAGTTACAGACCCGCAGGACGCCGGGCGGCCTCGTAGGGAGCTGCGCTTTCAGCTGCGAGAGGCACTGGGCCTGCCTGTCTATTTTCTTGGATTTACTCAAATTTTATAATTTGGTTGCAGCTGTCTAAATCAACGCCCCCACTCAGCGAGCTGACCCAGCTCCTTGGGCGACAGCTCAGCCACGCTTCCTGACCCGGGAATGGCGCGCCTGCGCTAGGATACTGGAGCCAGGCCCCTGATGCCTCTGGGTGGCTCTGTCCAGGAAAACAGTGACTTTGCCCACAGCTCTGCCCTGAGAAGACACGTTCCCCAGGCAGCCTGGAAGACTCCCAGCCAGGCAGCCACAGATGCCCCAGTCCCGTCCCGTCCCCTCCCTGCCCTGACGCCTCCCGCTGGCCTTCTCCCTGGGAACTCTCCTGCCCTCCCTCCTCTGCCCCTCAGTTCCCAGTGTGCTCAGAAAAACAAAGACGAAGTTCAGTGCGGCTCTGCCGGCTTCGGCTTCCTCGCCAACGGGGTTTCAGCCCGGCTGGGTGGGGTGCAAGGAGCCTGGCAGCTTGGGGGGACAGGGCACTGGGCGCTCACCACCTGGGCCTCAGAAGGGCCTCCCTCTCCTGGGTGATCCAGCGGCTGGTGCAAGGCACCTGGGGAGCAGGGTATTAAGGAGGACAGGGGAGGAATCAGACATCGGGTGGACAGGGCGGCCTTCCCTCCCGGCATGGAAGCTGGGGATGAAGTGGAGATGCCTGAAGCATCTTCTGGTGCCTCGCGAGGAGGCTGATCACCTCGCAGCCCAGGATGGATTCCTGAGGATGAAGGGGAAGCAGGAACGTGCCTTTTCTGGCCACTGGGCAGTACACCGACCTGCGGAGGCGATAGGACGCGGCTCGCCCCCGCAGAGGGTCACCCCAGGCTGACTTCCAGCTTCAAACAGAATTTCAACTGTGATCTGCACCTTGGGAAACAGACCAAAGCACAGAGACAGCAGTGAAGACCGTGAAGGTCTCACGGGAGCAAAGCCCCGCCCAGCGTGCCGTCTCTGATCTCAGCCCCTCCAACTCCCTCAAGGGGTTTCTGACCTCGCACGCAGACTGGAAGGCGTTCTGGAGAGGGCCAGAGGGTGAACGCTTCAGTTCTGCAGGTCACTCAGCGACCCCGCCGCGGGGACACACACGTCTGCTCTCCTGTGTCCTCAGTTGTGTTTCGTGCACTTGGACGCTGACACACCACCGCGTGGCCATGTGCAACCTGTCACTGCACCGCAGCAGTTTCCTCACGTGTGATCTGGGCACTGGGAGAAGTCGGCCAGCCGGGAGACCCCAGGTGGCGGCCCCTGTCCCCTGGGGATGGCTGGCGGTGGGACAGGGCTCACGCCCCTGGGCCCCTTCTCCCTGCTCTTCACTCTGCAGGGAACAGCAGGTCTCCACGTCTGCGCGTGGTGTGTGCTTACCGTGTGGGGCGTGTGGGGGGTGCATGTGTGTGAGGGTGCCCTGCAGCTAAAGGTCACCAAGTCCTGCTTCCGTGGAGTCACAGGAGTCCCGACTCCGGGCACCCCCCGGTGAATGTGGGGCTTCCCAGGGAATCCAGAGCTCCGCCGCTCCGGGTGCTGCCGCCACGGGCCCTGGCCGAGCTCGGCCCTCCACACGCCCCGCCTGCGAGATGAAGACCCGGCCGTTTTAAGAGCCCGGTGGAGCTGGACACTTCCATCAGCCTGAGCGTAGCATGGGCACGTTTTTCTGCCTTTGGTCGGATTTTTAAAATCAATCTTATTGAGGGAAAATTTATTTACGATAAAATGTGCGCTTTTGAAATTTTGCCGGATGTGTGAACCGTGTAGCTACGACCCCCACGAAGACACTGCTCACCACTCGTGTATCACCCCTAAATCCTCCTCCCAGGCGGGCACCGCCTGACGTCTGGGGCTCCAGAGGGGCTCTGCCCGCCCCAGAGCTGCAGAGGCACCGCGCAGCCACACGGGCGAACCCCGGGCCGCAGGCCCTCCTCGGGGAGGACGTGAGCCTCAAGGGGCCTCAGCTGGGGCTGCGCCCGGTGCCGCCCCACGGAGCAGGTGCGACTGCCTGAGTACAGGCGCTGTGACTGCCCAGCACCACGGAGCTGCGAACACACCCCGAGCTCACCCTGGGCGTCCCGAGGGGCAGCGCGGCTTCACCCGGTGACTCTGTGAGGGCACAAGATGTCAGCTCTCTCCGACTCCCGCGCCTGAGCGCCGGGCTCCCTGCCCTTGGCGGCACTCCTGGGCTGTCTTTTCAGGCTCAACCGTTCTGGAAGGTTCTGGAAGGTTCTCCACGGCCCTTCCTGATGAGCAGGAGGGTGAGGGTGAGGCTCAGCTGCGTGCTGACAAGGTGTCCCTACCTCTTCTCTGAGAAGGGTCTGTCCAGAGTGCCTGGGCATCTGTAAAGCTGCAGCGATGACATCCCAACACCGAGTCCGAAGAGCTCTCTGTGTCTTGGCTCCAGCCATTTTCCACGGGGGGTCTGGTGAGTGTCTCCTGCTGTCTGAGGTCTGCACTTCTGGATGAGCAAACCTAAGTTCTGTGAATCCCAAGGTACCAAAGTTGTTTTAGTGTTTTCTCTATCGCTGTATGAAAGCTTTGCCGGCCCAAGTTCACGAAGATCCATTTCTAAGGTCTTCTTCTAGAAGTCCGGTGGTCCTCGCTCCTACACTGAGGCCTTCGATGCACTGGATGTTGATTTCGGGCAGGGCCATTCCTCCACGTGGTCTTGATAGCCAGGTTGAGGACACCAGAGTGGACTTGCCGGGTGCTTCCTCCGTGCCTCGTCACATGGGGAGTGGCAGCCAATGAGCTGAAGGTGTAGACTGCTGGTGGTCACCAGCCTGCATCCTCAGGAACAGAAAGAGGACCGTCCCCTGGACAGCTGCAGGTTTGTGACACTGTTGGTCGGTGGCCCAAGTCCTTGACCTGGCGCCCCAGATGGTCACTTTCCAGCCTCTCTTGCAGCTGGAGGTAAGCGTGGGACCCTGTTTTGCCAGGAAGCCCTGACCCCTGAGTGTTCTCCCTGGTAGGAGGTCACTGCCCCTCTGCCTGTCTTTGGAAGAAGTCACCCGAGGCGGTGATGCCTAAAGAAACACCGGCCACAGTGACAGTGTCAGAAGGTCAAGAGAGCTACCAGAGGGGCCGCAGTCCTGACGTGACCAGGAAGTAACTCCACACGGTGCAAACCCCGCTTCTCATCACGGGAGGCCACTACGGGAGATGGTCCTGTGCTGTTTACGAACACACAGCCTTCCCCCATGACCCCGACCCCAGTCCAGGGCAGGTGGACTCCTGGGCAAACCAACCAAGCATTGCATCAACCCTCTCCAAACACGAGGATCAGAGGAGACTGAATCCACAGACCACTGTGGAGGGAACACCAGCCCAGAGTGACAGGCGGGGCCCTGCTGCGGCCCCAGCACCTCCAGCCGCCTTCACGCTCCACCTTCCACGCACCTTCCTTGCTAAAGCATCTGTCTTCCTGAAACGCCCTCCTTCCCCGCCGCCTCTCCCTTGTCTGGCTGGTACCTCTCACCCTCCAGGTCACGATTTAAACACTACCTACTCCACCTAGATCCACCAGACTCTCTGTCAGCACCTATTCTGTTGCCAAAGTAATTCCAAGTTGAAATTAGGGGTAAGATCTGTTGTGCTGCATTCTCCACCGGAACTTGAGGTCCCTGCAGCCGGGAAGCAGACCCTTCTTAACCTTGTGCTTAACATCAAGCACGTCAGAGATGCTCTGCATGTGTCTGCGATGGGTGGCTAGGGGTACGTCTGTGGTGGATGGGTGGGTGGACGATGGGTGGATATGTGGATGGATGGATGGACGAATGTTGAATGGACATTTTAGTCAGCTTCGCACTGCTATGACTAAAAGGCCAACACAATTGTAGAGGAGGAAAGGTTTATTGGGGCCGTGGCTTCAGAGGTCTCGATCCCTGGACACCTGGCTCCATCCCTCAGGGCTCCACGTGAGGCTGAACACCATGGCCAAAGAAACGTGGCAGAGGGAAGCAGCTCACGTGATGATCGAGAAGCAGAAAGAAGGAGAGTCTCCACCCTCCAGATTCGAAATAGGTACCCCGAAGCCACATCCCCAAGTCCCACCTCCTCGGCCACACCCCGCCACTTCAGTTACCACTCACCGAATCCCTGGCAGGGGATTAATCCACTGACTGGGTTAAGATCTCAGAACCCAGTCGCTTCTCCTCTGAACTTCCTTGCACTGTCTCACATGTGAGCTTTTGGGGGACACCACGTCCAAACCATGACGGGGTGGATGGGTGGATGGGTGATGGGTGGATGAACGAATGGCTAGATGGACAGGATGGGTGACATGTGCGTGAGCGGACGGGGGTGGACTCAGTGGACCGGATGGATGGTTTGAGTGGCACTGCCGCTTACCTGCCCCAGGACGTTATTCTCTTATCTGTCATAAAAGGAGCCTGAGCCTGGTGGAGCCTGAGAGCCCCCCGCTCTCAGCTCTTCAGCAATGTTCACGAGGGCTCATTCTTACAGTTGCTCTTCCCCCAACAAACCTTTTATTTCCTACCACTATTGGTGACTTTGCACTTGTCCCACAAGCTCACCCCATCGAAGAATGCTGTCAGCCTGTCACCTTGACCACAGCAAGAAGCTGACGCAGCAGTTAGAGCCACAGGAAGTCTTCTCCTCGATGCCAAGGCGGCAGCTCCCCTCTGCATGAGGAGTCGGTTCACGGGGGGTTGGCAGCCATCGTCAGAGGACCTGCCCTTCTCGCCCTGCGTTCCAACTCGCCTGCTCAGCACCACGCAGACGGCAGCTAAGAGGCCAAGTCCCTTTCAAACATCTCCCAGCACAGTTTCCTGCAGGGCGTGCGGGGGGCTTTCACCTGTGCACAGTGGGCTGGGTGTGGTTCAATCCTGGAACTCTGGCCGTCCATGGAGACCCGCACGCCCACTGCGTAGCACGCCCCCTTATCAGGGTTCATGTTGGAAGCAGACATCAAGGGCCATGTTTCAGTCACTTCTTCACTGCTGAGACTAAAAGACCTGACAAGAACAATTCGAGGAGGAGAAGTTTCTTTGAGGGTTCACAGTTACAGAGTTCTCCGTCCATAGACAGCCAACTCCACGGCCCCAGGTGCACGCTGGGGCGGAGCATCGTGGCAGCCGAGTGCAGCGGAGAAGCGCAGCTCAGAACCTGGAAACGAGGAATCAGAGAGAGAAAGATTCACCACGGGCGAAGTACACACCCCAGGGCACACCCCCAAGAACCCGCCTCCTCCAACCACACCCCACCCGCCTACAATCACCACCGGGTGATGCATTCAACTGGATTAACGCACCAATTATTAACGCTCTCATAACCCGATAATCTCACCTCTAACCTCTCTTGTGTTGTCTTACACACGAGCTTTTGGGGGAAATTGCCCCTAGCCCCCTGAAGCTCATGCTCATCTCGCAATGCAAAACATACTTAGTCCATTTCCAAAAGTCCCTGCAGCATCAACAGTTTCAGCATTGCCCAAAAGTCCACATCCAAAGTCCCCTTTGAAACTCAAGACAACCTCAGTGGGTCCCAAAAGCAAAGAGCAAAGTAAGTGAAAACCAAAAGCAAGTTATTTTTATATATATGTATATATACACTATATATAAAGGCACAGAGTGAACATTTTTATTCCAAAATGGAGAAATTCAGGCAAAGAAAGAAGAGATGGGACCAAAGCAAGACCGAAATCCAGCTGGGCAAGTGAGTCCCGTAGCCCCACTTCCAGGGCCTGGGGCCCAGGGCCTCGCGATGTTCTCCCAACATCACGTGTGGCCCGCCCCTGCCCTGTGGCCTTCCTTGCTGCGGCCCACGTGGCCTGTCTCTCGACTTAGTTTTTCTGCTCGATTCCGGCTTCCCCAGCAGACCTCCCATGTTACTGGCACCGCTTAGTCGCGGGGGTCTCCACTGCCGCCGCGGCTTCCTCCTCACGTCTCCATGCGCCGCCCTATCAGGGGCAGCCCGAGGGGACCGACCGGCTGCACTTTCCCTGGCCTCCCAGGCCTGCCCCTGAAATCTCAGTGGAAGCCTCCATGGCCCTCAGGCCAGCATCCTCCAATCCTGCAGAACCACCATCAGGTGGTCGCTGCCAAGGTCTGTCACCATCTCAGGCAGTCGCTAAGCCTCCTGGAATCCTGGCTGCAGAAGCCTTTGAGGTCCCGGGTCGCTGAGCGTGGGGGAAGAGCTTCCCGGCCCTGTGTAAACAGTGTGCCCCCATGGTCTCTTCTCAGAGGAACTTCTGCTTTTACACCCTTGACCTGAGACCAGTGTGGTCTTGCCAATTCCAGAGACACTCTCTAGCCATCTTTCCTATTGTTTCTGGATGAAGCGATTAGCATTTATTTAATGACCATAATCCCTTTAACGGCCACATCTTCCTGAGCCCCAGCTTTACTCGCAGTTTTCTGGCCAAACTGCAAGTTTTTCAAAATGTTCTGCTCTGTTTTCTGCTCCTGATTCTTATAGTAAACTTGGCTAAAAGCCATCGGCAATATCCATGCCATGTTGTGCTGCCTAGAAATTTCTTCTGCCAGATTAAGAAGTCCATCACCTTTAAATTCAGCCTCATGGACATTCTCTAACACAGGCAAATGTAGAACTTTTTTTTTTTTTTTTTTTATTGTAAACAAATGGGATACATGTTGTTTTTCTGTACATGGCGTAAAGGCATACCATTTGTGTAATCATAAATTTACATAGGGTAATGTTGTTTGATTCATTCTGTTATTTTTCCCCTTTTCCCCCACCCCTCCCACCCCTCTTTTCCCTCTCTACAGTCCTTCCCTCCTTCATTCTTGCCCCCCTCCCTAACCCTAACTCTAACCCTAACACTAACCCCTCCCTCCCCCCATTATGTGTCATCATCATCCACTTATTAGCGATATCATTCGTCCTTTGGTTTTTTGAGATTGGCTTATCTCACTTAGCATGATATTCTCCAATTTCATCCATTTGCCTGCAAATGCCATAATTTTATCATTCTTCATGGCGGAGTAATATTCCATTGTATATATATACCACAGTTTCTTTATCCATTCATCAATTGAAGGACATCTAGGTTGGTTCCACAATCTGGCTATGGTGAATTGAGCAGCTATGAACATTGATGTGGCTGCATCTCTGTAGTATGCTGATTTTAAGTCCTTTGGGTATAGGCCAAGGAGTGGGATAGCTGGGTCAAATGGTGGGTCCATTCCAAGTTTTCGAAGGAATCTCCACACTGCTTTCCAGAGTGGCTGCACTAATTTGCAGCCCCACCAGCAATGCATGAGTGTACCTTTCTCCCCACATCCTCACCAACACCTGTTGTTGCTTGTATTCTTGATAATTGCCATTCTAATTGGGGTGAGATGGAATCTTAGGGTGGTTTTGATTTGCATTTCTCTTATTATTAGAGATGTTGAACATTTTTCCATGTTTGTTGATTGCTTGTAGATCTTCTTCTGTGAAGTGTCTATTCATTTCCTTAGCCCATTTGTCGATTGTATTATTTGCATTCTTGGTGTAGAGTGTTTTGAGTTCTTTATAGATTCTGGAGATTAGCACTCTATCTGAAGTATGATTGGCAAAGATATTCTCCCACTCTGTAGGCTCTTTCTTCGCATTGCTGATAGTTTCCTTTGCTGAGAGAAAGCTTTTTAATTTGAATCTATCCCAGTTATTGATTCTTGCTTTTATTTCTTGTGCTATGGGAGTCCTGTTGAGGAAGTCTGGTCCTAAGCCGACATGTTGAAGATCTGGACCTACTTTTTCTTCTATAATCTGCAGGGTCTCTGGTCCGATTCCGAGGTCCTTAATCCATTTTGAGTTTAGTTTCAAGCATGGTGAGAGATATGGGTTTAGTTTCATTCTGTTGCATATGGATTTCCAATTCTCCCAGCACCATTTGTTGAAGAGGCTATCCTTTCTCCATTGCATATTTTTGGCCCCTTTGTCTAGTATGAGAAAATTGTATTTATTTGGGTTTGTGTCTGTGTCCTCTATTCTGTACCACTGATCTACCTTTCTATTTTGGTACCAATACCATGCTGTTTTTGTTACTATTGCTTTGTAGTAGAGTTGAAGATCTGGTATTGCGATACCCCCTGCTTCGCTCTTCCTGCTAAGGATTGCTTTAGTTATTCTGGGTTTCTTATTCTTCCAGATGAATTTCATAATTGCTTGCTCTATTTCTGTAAGGTATGTTCTTGGGATTTTAATTGGAATTGCATTGAATCTGTATAGCACTTTAGGTAGTATGGCCATTTTGACAATATTAATTCTTCCTATCCAAGAACATGGGAGATCTTTCCATCTTCTAAGGTTTTCTTTAATTTCTTTCTTTAGTGTTCTGTAGTTCTCATTGTAGAGGTCTTTCACCTCTTTTGTGAGATTGATTCCCAAGTATTTTATTTTTTTCGAGGCTATTGTGAATGGCCTCATTGTGAATCTTTCCAAAGATTCATCATTTATGTATAAAAATGCATTAGATTTATGTGCATTGATCTTATATCCTGCTACTTTACTGAATTCACTTATCAGTTCTAAAAGTTTTCTGGTGGAATTTCCTGGTTCCTCTAAATATATAATCATATCATCAGCAAATAGGGATAGTTTGAGTTCTTCTTTTCCCATTTGTATCCCTTTAATTTCTTTGGTTTGTCTAATTGCTCTGGCTAGAGTTTCAAGGACGATATTGAATAGAAGTGGTGAAAGAGGGCATCCCTGCCTTGTTCCAGTTTTTAGGGGGAATGCTTTCAGTTTTTCACCATTTAGAATGATATTAGCCATGGGCTTAGCATAGATGGCCTTTACAATGTTAAGGAATGTTCCCACTATCCCTATTTTTTCTAGTGTTTTGAGCATGAAGGGGTGCTGTATTTTATCAAATGCTTTTTCTGCATCTATTGAAATAATCATGTGATTCTTGACTTTAAATCTATTGATATGGTGAATTACATTTATTGATTTCCTGATGTTGAACCAACCTTGCATCCCTGGGATGAAACCCACTTGATCATGGTGTACTATCTTTTCAATATGTTTTTGTATATGATTTGCTAAAATTTTGTTGAGAATTTTTGTGTCGATGTTCATTAAGGATATTGGTCTGAAATTTTCTTTCCTTGATGTGTCTCTGTCTGGTTTAGGTATCAGTGTGATATTGGCTTCATAGAATGAGTTTGGGAGGGTTCCCTCCTCTTCTATTTTATGGAATACTTTGAGAAGCATTGGAATGAGCTCTTCTTTAAAGGTTTTGTAGAACTCGGCTGAGAACCCATCTGGTCCCAGACTTTTCTTTGTTGGTAGGCTTTTGATAACTTCTTCTATTTCATTACTTGAAATTGGTCTATTTAAATTGTTTATGTCCTCCTCGTTCAGTTTAGGCAATTCATATGTCTCTAGAAACCTGTTGATGTCTTCGAAATTTTCTATTTTGTTGCAGTATAGATTTTCAAAATAGCTTCTAATTATGTTTTGTATTTCAATCGTGTCTGTGATATTTCCTTGTTCATTCCGAATTTTAGTGATTTGGGTTTTCTCTTTGTTAGTGTGGCTAAAGGTTTATCAATTTTGTTTATTTTTTCGAAGAACCAACTATTTATTTTGTCCATTTTTTGTATTGTTTCTTTTGTTTCAATTTCGTTGATTTCAGCTGTGATTTTAACTATTTCCTATCTCCTACTACTTTTGGTGCTGGTCTGTTCTTCTTTTTCTAGGGCTTTGAGCTGTAGTGTTAGGTCATTTATTTGTTGAGTTTTACTTCTTTTATTAAATGCGCTCCATGAAATAAATTTTCCTCTAAGTACTGCTTTCATAGTGTCCCAGAGATTTTGATATGATGTTTCTTTGTTCCCATTTACCTCTAAGAATTTTTTAATTTCCTTCTTAATATCTTCTGTTATCCATTCATCATATAAGAGCATATTGTTTAATCTCCAGGTGTTGGAGTAATTTCTGTTTTTTACTCGTTCACTTATTTCTAACTTCAATCCATTATGATCTGATAGAATACAAGGTAGTGTCTCTATCTTCTTGTTTTTGCTAACAATAGCTTTGTGGCATAATATATGGTCTATTTTAGAGAA
Organism: Sciurus vulgaris; assembly: GCF_902686455.1. Taxonomy (NCBI): domain Eukaryota; kingdom Metazoa; phylum Chordata; class Mammalia; order Rodentia; family Sciuridae; genus Sciurus; species Sciurus vulgaris. The sequence continues at coordinate 2,796,783 of NC_136478.1, forward strand.
GGATCCATGTGCTGCTGAGAAGAAAGTGTATTCGCTCTTGGTTGGATGGTATACTCTATAAATGTCTGTTAAGTCTAAATTATTGATTGTGTTATTGAGATCTATGGTTTCTTTGTTCAATTTTTGTTTGGAAGATCTGTCCAGTGGTGAGAGAGGCATGTTAAAACCACCTAGTATTATTGTGTTGTGGTCTATTTGGTTTCTGAAATTGAGAAGGATTTGTTTGACATACATGGATGAGCCACTGTTTGGGGCATAGATATTTATGATTGCTATGTCTTGCTGATTTATGCTTCCCTTAAGCAGTATGAAATGTCCTTCTTTATCCCTTCTGACTAACTTTGGCTTGAAGTCCACATTATCTGAAGTGAGGATGGATACTCCAGCTTTTTTGCTGAGTCCATGTGCATGGTATGTTTTTCCCCATCCTTTCACCTTTAGTCTATGGGTATCTCTTTCTATGAGGTGAGTCTCTTGCAGGCAACATATCGTTGGATCTTTCTTTTTAATCCAATCTGCCAGTCTATGTCTTTTGATTGATGAGTTCAGGCCATTAACATTCAGGGTTATTATTGAGATATGATTTGTATTCCTGGTCATTTGGTTCATTTTTAAAATTTTATTTATTTATTTGACATGACTTGGTTCCTCCTTTATTTGACAATTCCTTTAAGATAATTCCTCCCTTTGCTGATTTGCTTCTTTGTTTTTCATCTCTTCCTCATGGAATATTTTGCTAAGAATGTTCTGTAATGCTGGCTTTCTTTTTGTAAATTCTTTGAGCTTTTGTTTATCATGGAAGGATTTTATTTCATCGCCAAATTTGAAGGTACGTTTTGCTGGGTATAAGATTCTTGGTTGGCATCCATTTTCTTTCAGGGCTTGAAAAATGTTGTTCCAGGCCCTTCTAGCTTTTAGGGTCTGGATTGAAAAATCTGCTGATATCCGTATTGGTTTCCCCCTGAATGTAATTTGGTTCTTTTCTCTCACAGCCTTTAAAATTCTGTCTTTATTTTGTATGTTAGGTATTTTCATTATAATGTGCCTTGGTGTGGGTCTGTTGTAATTTTGTGTATTTGGAGTCCTATAAGCCTCTTGAACTTGATTTTCCATTTCATTCTTCAGATTTGGGAAATTTTCTGATATTATTTCATTGAATAGATTGTTCATTCCTTTGGTTTGTTTCTCTAAACCTTCCTCAATCCCAATAATTCTTAAATTTGGCCTTTTCATGATATCCCATAGTTCTTGGAGATTCTGTTCATGATTTCTTACCATCTTCTCTGTTTGTTCAACTTTGTTTTCAAGGTTAAATATTTTGTCTTCAGTGTCTGAGGTTCTGTCTTCCAGGTGTTCTATCCTACTGGATATGCTTTCTATGGAGTTCTTAATTTGGTTTATTGTTTCCTTCATGTCAAGGATTTCTGTTTGGTTTTTTTTCAATATCTCTAACTCTTTATTGAAATGATCTTTTGCTTCCTGTATTTGCTCTTTTAACTGTCGATTGGTGCGATCATTCAATGCCTGCATTTGCTCTTTCATCTCATCGTTTGCTTCCCTGATCATTTTAATTATGTACATTCTGAACTCCCTTTCTGTCATTTCTTCTGCCATGCTGTCATTGGATTTTATTGATGTAACATCTAGATTTGTTTGGGGCATTTTCTTCCCTTGTTTTCTCATATTGTTCAAGTATCAGTGGACCGCTGAGATATTGCAGATTTCCTCTATTGACTTACAATGTCCCTGAAGATTTCTAGTATATCCCCTCTTAGCCTTCAGTAGGCTGAAGTCTTGGAGGAAGTTGATAGTGCGGTGCTCCACAAGGAAGCTGCCTCTCTAGGGGTGGTGGCCTTCAGGTGGGGTATATTCCCTGCTAACGGGCAGAGGTGCCTCCACTTGTTGATCACTGGTCATCCAAAAGGGAACTAGGCTGCGGGCTGAGGCAAGGCCTGTTTGGGCCTGTGTCTCTGGTTTTACTGTACTTGTGGGAAAACCTCACCCAGCAGGGAAGACACACCCGGTGGGGAGGTCTCGCTGGTCAGTTCCCCTCCTAGAGGTTCCCCTCAATCCGCAACTACCGCCTGAGCTGGGCTGCCTTCCTCTGCAACGTTCCCAGGGACCCGGCCCTACCTCCTGGGCCTGGGAGCCTCACCCTTCGCAGACGAGTCTCCTTAGGCTGCCTCTCCTCAGAGAATCTGCCCGCAGTCCTGGAACCTTCTCTCCGCCCCTCAGCTTGTCTCTGTGCGGGTCTTCCACCAAGAAGCCGCCTAGGTCCTGGGACCCTGCTCTGCACCTAATCGCCTGGCTATGCGGCCCCTCCTCTGAGCAGCCACCTGGAGCCCCATACAGTCGCTCCGAGTCCCAGCAACCTGCCGCACACCTCTTCCTGCGGACAGCCGCCCGGTGTTCCGGTGCGGTCGCTAGGAGACCAAGCAATTCACTGCGTGCCTCCTCCTCACACCAACCGCCTGTAGCCCTGGGCAGTCACTGCGAGTCCAAGCGACCCACCATGCTCCTCCTCCTCCTCCGGGCCAGTCCCTGGTGTTCAGAAGCAGTTGCTCTGAGTCCAAACAGCTCTCCTCGCAGCTCTTCCTCTGGGCCGCCGCCCGGAGCCCCAGTGGTTTCTCCGAGTCCCAGCGCTGTGCTGAGCAGCCTCCTCTCCGATGCTCCCAGTTGTCCGAGTTCACTGCTCCAGCAGGGGAGGGGTGTCTCGTTGGGCAGCTCTACTTCACAAAGTTCCCTGCGATCCGGGACGACCGCCCCATCCGGGACGCCTCCCCACAGGAGAGACTCACCCGGCTGCTTTGAGTTGGTCCCAAGTCTCTCAATATCTCCTCTTTTGAATCCTGAGTCCTGGAGCAACATGAAATGCAGCCACCCTCTAGGCCGCCATCTTGAAACCTCCCGTAGAACTTCTTAGCCAGACTGTAACATAAACGGCCTCTAGTTCAGTCTGCTTTTCCTCCTTTTCCTCTGAAACCTCATGAGCCCACTCTCTACTGCCCGCAGTTCTATTGGTATTCTGGTCTTCTGAGCTCCCACCAGATCCCCCATTAAGCTCCACTTAAACAATCTGAAGCTTTTCCAGCTTGTTTTTCTAAACTTTTCAAAATTCCTCCCACAAATTCCAAAAAGCTCCCAAAGCTCCTGAACCACATGGTCAGGTTGGTCACAGCAGTGACCACTCTCCTGGTACTGATCTCTGTTTTAGCTAGCTTTGTCACTGCTGGGACCAAGAGGGCTGACAAGAACAATTAGAGGAGGAAAAGTTTACTTGGGGGTCCATGGTCTCAGAGTTCTCAGTCCACAGATGGCCACCTCCACTGGCCGAGGGCACAAGGTGGGGCAGAACATCGTGACAAAAGAGGGTGGTGGAGAGAGCAGTGCAGGAAACGGCACCAAGAAGCAGAGAGAGAACAACTCCCCTCACCCTGGACAGAACCTACTCCAAAGGCAAGTCTACCTTCCTCCCACACCCTGCCTGACTGCAGTCACCACCCTGCAGTCCCTTCAGACGTCCTGATTAGGTCACCTCTAAACTTTCTAGCATTGTCTCACACGTGAGCTTTTGGAGGACACCTCACACCTAAACCATGACAGGCCAATCACCTTCGCTTTTCCGGTTCTGTGCATCTCCTCAGGGAAGAATCACAAGAGGTGACTACGGTGCCAAGAAGAGAGTCGGGGCCTCTCGTGCATCCTCTCTCATTCTCATCACGATTCTTTGTTGTACATTCTTGTTCCTGCCTGATTGACTGGGAGCCAGGCTCAGGGGCAAGATGAGACCTGCCCAAGGTCACAGATGCTGAAGTGGTGGGATTGAGGTCTGAACCCAGAACTGAGCCCCTAAGGCCAAGCACATCTCCTGTTCCACGTTGCCAATCCAATAATAATCTGGGCTAGGGGCGAGAAAAGGAATCACAAGATGGAATCAGAACCAAGCAAGTCATGACGCTAGCCACCCCAAGTTAGTCGGCTTTCTATCAGTATGATGAGGGCTGGGATGTAGCTCAATTGGCAGAGAGCTTGACTTGCATGCACAAGGCCCAGGTTCAATGCCCAGCACCACACACACACACACACACACCACATAAAACCTATATATACGGCTATGATGAAACTCCTGAGATAATCAGCCTGTAAGGAGGGAAGATGTACAGGGCCCATGGTTTCAGATATTTCAGTCCAAGTCACTGTCTTGGTTGTTTCTGAGCCTCTGGTGAGGCAGAACGTCACGTCAGGGCACCGGTGGTGGTGCAGGGTCACTCACTCATGGTGGCCAGGAGCCAGAGAGAGGGGCAGGAAGGGGTCAGAGGAAAGATACACCTTCCAAGTAGAGCTCTCGGTGACCCGACCCTCCCACCAATTTCCACGGCATCCCAATAGCACAGTGAATCCTGACGCCATCAGGGCACTTACCCAGGGGTGAAGTTGGGGCCTTCATGGCCCCGTCACCTCCCACAGCCTCCACCTCTGCGCCCGCTGCCTCGGGGACCAAGCCCTCGACACGGGCTTCTGGGGACATTCCAGAAACAGTGGCCTTCCCTTCCTGACACCCAAGGGCGGGGCAGGGCTGAGCAGGATCATGGCGCAGGTCTCTCCACAAAAGGCAGGAGCGCTCAGCTGGAGCCCGCCGCTGCACCCTGGGACTGCACGTGTGTTCCTGCGGCAGGGCGATGCCCCTTTCTAAAGAGCGAAAGGAGGGTGGGAGGAGGCCGGCTGCTGGAAAGGGCTGCAGAGGGGGCGGTCTGGATCTGCTGCAGCACCCGGCATGCAGGCTTGATGGGGTGGGTACGGGTTGCACGTGGCCCCCAAGGGCCTGGTCCCTGGTGTGGCCTTGTGGGAGTGGTGGAGCCTTTAAGAACAGGGCTTAATGCGAGGAAATCAAGTCACAGGGTGCTGCCCTCGGGCACTCCGGAGAGCGCCTGTGAGGAGGCCTCCTGTCTCCCCAGCCGTCCTTCACTCTCACCACATGTGCTCTGCCCAGCCTCTACCACGAGGCCCTCACCAGAGGCTGGACACACATGGCCACGTGGTTTTGAACTTTCAGCCTCCAAAACTGTGAGCTAAGCAAGCCTCTTGCCTTCATCATGTACCCGGGGTCAGGTGTCTTGTTATGGCAACAGAGAGTGGATAGCACAGAGGCTAAGGACATGACCCGATGGCACCACAAAGGGGTGCGCTGCTCCCCTGACCAGCACCCCAACCTTCTCCTCCCACATCCACCTGTTAGCCATGGCCCGCCCTGCCCGCTGGCACACAGCTTAGGCCACCACCCCTGCAGCACGCCCACCCTTCCGTGGCTGGGCAGGATGAGGTCTCACGCCTGAGCTCACTCGGGTCCCTGTTACGTGGCTCTTTCTAAGCTTCCCAGCTTTCTAGTTGGTGTCAGGCCGGCCACCGGACACACTGCCCTCCCCTGCAGAACGCTGAGCACTGCCGAGGGCCCCGTATCCAGCAGGAATGCTGAGGGCCTAATCCGTCTTCTCCGGATACGTCTTCAAGTTTCAAAAAGAAATCAGTTAGCTTCTGCACATTCCCAGCAGTGAACAGTCAAAGACAAAGTGGAAATAAACGGACAGGCTTCCGTCTGGGTCCAGATGCTGCAGCCCAACTCCCCCGCGTGAGGCAAGCCTCCCATCACCGCAGAGTACCCACCCTGCCATTAGAGAAGGCAAGCCCATACTTAGATCCAGGTGGACTTAGAGTGCAGCCCGGAGGCCGAGCGGAGCCTGCATGGCCCCGCCTGCCCGCAGCCCTCTCACTAGTCCCTCGGCCCTGTGCCTGGCTCCGCAGAAGTGCCTGTGGCCGACCCTCCCTTCTACCTGTTCTCCTGCCTCAGGCTGGACACAGGTGTCCTCCAGGGGCTTTCCTCTCACCCATGCTTATCTTCATCCTTTGGGATGAGACTCGCCCAGTATTCAACGGGACAGCAATGCAGAGTCCAGAGCTCGGGACTGAACAGTTCATGTTTTAACCTAAAAGCACATGGTTGGGCCTGATGCCGAACAAAAGGAAAACAAACGAGCACTTACATTTGGCTTCGAGGGTCTGATCTAGAGCCCCCGGCTCCGGGCAAGTTGGTTACATAAAGCCAGACGCTCCTAGCGTGTGATTTCACATCCAGAAACATCACCTAGGGGGGAAAACTGGAGATTACACACGAATGCCCGTCTGTGAACGCACAGCGAAGGAGTCTAGTCAGGGAAGGCAGGGGAAGCTAGACGTTCAGCAAAGACGGAGACGCTCCACCGGTCGGTGTAAGTGGAGGCAGTGCGAGAGCCGGAGCCAGGAGACATGCCCAACCGCGAATGTGGAGTCAGAGCCGGAGAGAGCAGGAGCCGCAGGACCCCACGCTGGCCACGCCCCCGTGGGCGGAGCCCAGCGCACCTGCGGCTGGAGGGCCCCACCCACCTGACTCCTGCTGGACCTGAGGCGCTGGTCCAAGTGCTCAGCTAGGATCCCGTTCACAGGTCACAGTAACCTCTGAGGCCTGTCATAGAAACTGAGGCTGTGAGTCCTGCAGTTGCTCAATGTCAGAACTGGGGTTCCAATCCAGGAATCCCAGTAGCGTCCCCTAAAGAGCCACCTGTCAAAAGCTTGGTCCCCAGGGTGGTCGTGTTGTGAGTTGCTGTGGACCTTTAAGCGGGTGCCTAGTGCGAAGCCTGTAGACCATTGTGGTATGCCCTGGGGGGGCTGTGGGACCCACCTCGGTCTTTCTCTGCTTCCCGGCTCCTGATGTGAGCACCCACCTGGACTTGCACTTCCACCCTGACGGGTCCAACATAGGGGCAGCCCATCTTGTCTTGAGCCCCCAGAATTGTGAGCTACGAAGACTGTTCTCTGTATACAGTTCACTGCCCCAAGTATATCCTTGTAGTAACGTAGGACTCACACCCAGACCCCGGGTTCTTTTAGACAAATGTCACAAACAGAAACATGGCCTTCAAAGGTAGTAGGCTGATTGCCAGGGGGAGCCAGAGGGGAGGGAGGATCAGGGAGCAGCCAGCTTAGCCGCAGCCAGGGCCTTGCCAGCACCATGGTCAATGCTACACACAGATGCATGAACAGGAGGAGGGGCACACGTGGGCCCCGGAGGTGCGCAGATATCTGCAGCCCTGCCGGAGCCCACGCACATAGCCTCAGCCTCAGCTGCCCGGGCAAGTCCCGAAGCCTGGCGGCTGAAATACCTCCACTTGTTCCCTCAGAGCTGGAGGCTGACATCCAAGACCAAGGCTCTGTTCTGGTACACTGAGGGCTGCCTTCTCGCTGTCTTATCAGGGCACCAATCCCACACCCTGTGGGGGCCTGTGCCCCGTGACCCACTCACCTTCCACGGCCAGCCTCCTAACATAGGAACTCTGTGTCCCAGAATGCCCATCCCAACCCCACTTCCACCTCCTGACCCCGCTCACAGCTGACCAGACCAGAGCTTAGCTCCAACATGATTCACCGTCTGGCCAGCAATCACTTGCCTAGGAGAGGTTATTTGATCCCAGTGCGCCTTCCCAGGTCCAGACATTCTGAACTGAAGCCTGTTCAATTCTAACAGCCTCTCAACAAACCGAAAGGTCATTTGCCACATGTTATTTATTTAATCAACTGAATAGTGACCATTAGTTTATGAACCAGAAGAAAGTGCATTGCAAAATAATTTGTAAGATGCCATAATTTGTGTGATGTCCCCTGATTTCAGGGATGTTAAAAAGTGGAAAATGCCTCTGAGGACAGGTCAGTTTCTGTGTGTGTGTGTGTGTGACCACACCCTCCTGCTCTCTCCAGGGCAGACATTGCTAATCAATCACAGCACTCTTTCCCACCAGGGTTAGACGTGGTCTCAGAATACCTCCACATGCCGGGCGAGGGGACCACCCCTGATCTAAGGAGGCACAGGAAGGGAGACCTATTTGTCAACCTCAACTGGGCTTAGAGTTTTGGGATGAAACTGTAAACAGACCACCTCCAGAGCAGGGTGAGAACCCCAGAGCAAATCCGGAAACCTGTCTCAGAAAAATAAGAATACAATCAGGAAGACCACCTGGAAGACGACCTGATGCCTCATCTGCTTTGAACACCCTCTGCTCGAGTCGCCTCTTTTCTCCCCCGGGAGATCCCTCAAGTGGGTTCTCATGGCTCGCCATCCAGGAATCTCAGGATTGCTTCTGGAACATCAGAGAGCACAGATCATTCCACCCAAAGAAAATGCCCTATTAGCTGTTTGCAATATGATATGAACGGCACAGACGCCCGTCTCCCACCAGGCACAGTAACCCTGAGGCCAGCCGCATAGGTCCTGGGTCCTCTGCCGGCCAGGGCTTGCCAACAGACACTCACGGTTGCAGTGTGCAGAGTGGGAATGTCCAGCAACACAGCCACTCTGGAAGAGGGTTTGCAGAGACACTCAGAACAAATTAAAGAGCCACGACCAGTAACCCAGCACCACAAGGCCACACGCTGCAGGATCTCACTTGCAGGACACTCTGAAAGTGGCACAGTGGTAGGACCGGGAACCCAGCCATGGGGCCAGGGTGGAGGAGGGGCAGGTGGGTGGAGGTCAGCCGTGTAGGGCAGAGGGGCCCTCGGGGCGGTGGGGTGTCCTGGCCCAGCTGAACCAGGACCCCGGTTGTGACGCATCTGCTCCCAGCACTTGCAGGTCATGCCCTGTGCCATGGAGTGGGCTCTCAGGCCCTGGCTGCAAGGGACCAGAGCTGGCTCCAGGGACAGGGGCCACCCCAGACCCGGGCAGTGTTCACAGGCACAAGCTGGAGAGGCCAGCCATGCACTGCCACCCGAGTGTTTGCAGGAGGACGTCAACATCTGATCAGCACAGCTAAAGACCATCTTCTGGGCAAACCCTGAGAGCCCAGCTGGTGACCAGGGAAGTTTTCCCAGAGTCTCCCTGTGGGGGATCCAAGGACCAGACAGTGGCCCGAACTGGGACCAGCCATGAAGGGCAAGCTCGTGATGCAGAAGCCGAGAGTCAGAGCTCCTGGACCTTCCCTGGACCCCAGCCCCCCCCCGCCCCCCCGTCCATTGAGCTGGCCCCACACAATGGCCTGTTTCCTCTGAGAGTGACTTCATGGTCATCTTAACTCTAAGGGGAATTTTAGAGTACAAAGGTCGAAGAAGAGAAAGAGGCTTGTTTTAATTATCGTTTGCTCCAAAACAGACTACCCCAAATCTGAGTCACTTCTTCTCCCACTGCTGAGCGGGTGAGCAGGTTCCCTGGGCGGCCCTGCCACCCAGGCTGTGGCCTGGCGTGGTCATCTGAGGGTTCATCGGGCTGGACATCCAGGGCCACCTGCTCACATGGCTGCCGTTCAGTGCTAGCCGTTGGCTCAGCTGGTGTGACCCGTTCTCTTCAGCCACCGGTGCACGGTGGTGAGGTCCCTCCGCACAGCACCTGGGCTCCAAGGGGCATCTGTGTGGCTGAGGCCTGAGGCTGAGGTCTCCTAAGCTCAGGCTCCATGGGACACAGTCACGGGGCCACCTGAGGGGCAGACAGGTCTTGGGCTATTGCAGGCTCTAAGGAGGGGCAGGCACCTGCAGCTCAGTGGTTGGGCACCCAGCCACTCTGAATCCAGTGCTGCCTCCCTCTAGACTAGTCACGACCTCCCGCGTGCAAAGTACACTCTTCCCCTGAGACCCCGCCAGCTCCGTGAGGACAGAAGACCAGGCCGAGGCCGTGGGAATTCACACGGCGTACCCGGGCGTTCCTCCCAGCAGGCGGACGGTCTCCTCAAGGAGCCACAGCAGCTTCCAGAGGCGGCATAGAGCCAGAAAGCAGTGCTGGCCTTGGGTGCTTAGGGAGCAGCCCAGAGTCACACGGTGGCTCTTCTACCACATTCCAAAGATCACGGACGTCTCAGAACAACCCCAACCTCAGGACCCGGCCTGCAGTGGGGGAGCCGCAGAGCACGTGTGCTCCTCTAGTGTCTTTGGCGGCCTCCCGCCAGGGCCAGCAATGACGGGTTGCTACCCTGCTCCCCGCTCTCTCTCTCCTGGTGTGACTGTCACACGGCACTAGACTTGGTGGGAACCTGCGTCCAGTGTTTGGCTCTGGTGCTCTCTCCCCACAGGACTCTGAGCATTCTCAACTCTGAGAGTCCACGCCAGGTCCCCCGCTTGGCCCCACTGCTCCCGATCCTTCTGAGCAGCGCCCACCTCTCTGCTGCGCAGCCTGGGTCCCCAGCTTCGTCCTGCCTGGCTCTCCCACTTCCTGCCACCCCTGCTGAAGTACCTCCTAAAACCCCTGATCACATGGGTTTGGCACCCTGGTAGGCCAGCTTGGCGACCAAGACCATTTGCTTGTTTCTCTTCTTTTCTTTCTTTAATACTTGAAGCGGGGGACCCCTCCTGAGATAGACCTTGAAAACCCAATACTCTCCAGCACTTACGGTCTGTCTCCATCAGCCGTCAGCCTGGAATGGCACCCAGGGCCAGCAGATGGTGTGTGCCCAGGGCTTGAACTGAGCCTGAGCCGGGAACCTGCACACTGGGGACCCTGGAGCTGTGTGGTCTTGGGCCTTCATTAGTGACCCAAAGCCTCTGTTTCCCAGCAGAAGGATAAATACAAAATCCTTTTCCACTTGAAGATTTTCTCCATCCAGAAACTCAAATGTTAGACTAAAAATACTTGTTCAAATGTGAGCCTGAGGCCACGGAGCGCCACACACACAAGGATGGCTGTGCTGTCTTCTGTGCGGGGCGAGTTAGAGTCCTGAAAGCAGTGGCAGCCCCTGGGAGACTGAGCATCTGACCAGCCTAGAGACAGCTGAGCTGTGACTCCAGCTGGCCACCTCACCTCCCTGGACCTCAGGTGTCCTTGCGTACAAGAATGCTGGAGCAGATCAGTGGTCCTCAGCTTGGGGCGCCTGAGTGTCCTCTGGGAAGGCTTTTCACATATCGATGTCCAGGCAGGATCTGTGGGTGCTGGGCCTGGGCTTGGGGAATACTTAAATTTCCCTCATTCCAGGATTAAAACCCTCCAAACTGGGCTCATAATTTTAAGCTATTTTTTTTGGGGGGGGGGGGTGTGGTAACCAGGGCGCTCAACCACTCAGCCACATCCCCAACTCTATTCTGTATTTTATTTAGAGTCAGGGTCTCACTGAGTTGCTTAGTGCCTCCTGTCACTGAGGCTGGCTTTGATCTTGCGGTCCTCCTGCCTCAGTCTCCTGAGCCACTGGGATTACAGGCATGCATCACCACACCCGGCTTAAACTACTTTTAATCAGATTAATTTCTTTGAAGAAAAGCCGCGCTCAGGTCCTGCATGTGCACGGGCACAGAAGCCGCTGCTCAGCGTGCCCCAGGAGAGACCCCCAGTTCTGCGCGCTTGGCTGCACCAAACCCAGGACCAGCCCCCAGTACCCACCCAGGGGTTCTGATGAACGTGGCCTAAAACTGTTGGGGATGAGACAATTTCAAGGCTGTTTAGAGAACTGAACGTCTGCCATCACGGGAGAACAGTCAGCATGCTGAGCACTCTGCCATAAGTGACCACAAATCCACTGAGCAAAACCTGGCTCCTGCTCCGCCCCGTGTCTGCCTGTGGAAACGGGTAAATTCCTCCAGTCAGGCCATTCAACCAGCAACCGACTTCTGTTGGTGCCTCACCAGGTGCCGGGAGGCTGTTTCTCTCAGAGACCAAGAGGGCAGATCCCACCGAGCTTTAGTCTGCAAGGCAGTAGGCAAGGAATAATTTCATCAGAAATACCCCTGGAACTACTGCAGCTGATGCTGCAGGGGGAAGACATTGGTGTTACACAGGAAGTGCAGGGAATCCATTTGGCAGCCACGGGGGTTATACTACCGTCAGACCTAATGTATGTATTCGCCTCAGATACCTAGTGAGGAGGTCCCAGTTCCAAACCTAAAGTATTTAAACCTAACTTTCCTTTGCTGTATGAGTGATCTATATTATACGCCATCTTGGCTGAGCCCTGGGTGCCCAGGTTAAACATTATTTCCACGTGTTGGAATGATCGGCGTGTGAATCTGTAGGTTCGGTAAAGCAGATGGTCCTTCCTGATGTGGGCAGCCTCAACAACCCTCCAAGGACAGAGAAGAACAGAAAGGCCAGGGGAGGTTGGATCAGTCCCTTTTCCTTCCTGTCCACCATGGACCTTCTCCTGCCCTGGACTGAGATTCCCACCACCAGCTCCTCTGGTCCTCAGGTCTTTGGACTCAGACTAGAATCATATCACTGACTTCCCTGGACCTTCAGCTGTGATCACGGGACTTACATGATCCAGTTCCTCACCATGAACCTCTTTCTGTGTGTCCTGTTGGCTCTGGTTATTTGGAGAACCTTGATTACTACCCTCAGAAGTGCATCCCCAGGAGAACAGGGTCAGCACCCTCCAACCAGTGCCGAGTGGCAGGCAGAAAAAGATGATTTGGAACCCCTCCTCAGACAATGGGGAAACTGGACCTGGTGATGCAACAGAGGCATGTGCCTCACTTGCAACCTCTGAGGGCCACCAAGAACTCAGGGTCAAGATCATCTTTTAGTACAATGTTTCTTAAAAGTCGAAATTAATACCAATCATTCCATGATAAGCAGTGTATGAAATTTTTTAAATGAAAAGAGTATCCATATGCCTGGATTTTTTTATTGTCACAGGATCCAACATGGCTCAGCTTGGTACTGTCAAAGTCCTTTGGAGGAACACAAAAGGAGCTTCATTGAGTCTTGCACAAGTGATGATTGCTCAGAGTAAACCCACATGTGCTGCTGCACCATCAACCCCACCACCATTATCACCACTGCCACCATCAGCACCATCACCACCAGCACCATCACCACCAGCACCATCACCACCAGCACCACCAGCACCATCACCACCACCACCATCACCACCATCACCACCACCACCATCACCATCACCATCACCACCATCACCACCATCACCACCACCACCATCACCACCACCACCATCACCACCATCACCACCAGCACCATCACCACCAGCACCGCCATCACCACCATAACCATCACCACCATCACCATCACCATTACCACCATCACCACCATCACCACCACCACCATCACCATCACCACCATCACCACCACCACCATCACCATCATCACCATCACCACCATCACCACCAGCACCATCACCATCACCACCATCACCACCACCACCATCACCACCACCACCATCACCATCATCACCATCACCATTACCACCATCACCACCATCACCACCACCACCATCACCATCATCACCATCACCACCATCACCACCAGCACCATCACCATCACCACCATCACCATCACCACCATCACCACCATAACCATCACCACCATCACCATCACCATTACCACCATCACCACCATCACCACCACCACCATCACCATCACCACCATCATCACCAGCACCATCACCACCACCACCATCACCAACATCACCATCACCATCACCACCAGCACCACCAGCACCATCACCACCACCATCACCACCACCACCATCACCACCATCACCACCACCACCATCACCATCACCATCACCACCACCACCACCATCACCATCATCACCATCACCACCACCACCATCACCATCATCACCATCACCACCATCACCACCATCACCATCACCATCACCACCATCACCACCATCACCACCAGCACCATCACCATCACCACCATCACCACCACCACCATCACCACCACCACCATCACCACCAGCACCATCACCACCATCACCACCACCACCATCACCATCACCACCATCACCATCACCACCATCACCACCAGCACCATCACCACCAGCACCACCACCATCACCACCATCACCACCAGCACCATCACCACCAGCACCATCACCACCATCACCATCACCATTACCACCATCACCACCATCACCACCACCACCATCACCATCACCACCATCACCACCACCACCATCACCATCATCACCATCACCACCATCACCACCAGCACCATCACCATCACCACCATCACCACCACCACCATCACCACCACCACCATCACCATCATCACCATCACCATTACCACCATCACCACCATCACCACTACCACCATCACCATCATCACCATCACCACCATCACCACCAGCACCATCACCATCACCACCATCACCATCACCACCATCACCACCATAACCATCACCACCATCACCATCACCATTACCACCATCACCACCATCACCACCACCACCATCACCATCACCACCATCATCACCAGCACCATCACCACCACCACCATCACCAACATCACCATCACCATCACCACCAGCACCACCAGCACCATCACCACCACCATCACCACCACCACCATCACCACCATCACCACCACCACCATCACCATCACCACCACCACCACCATCACCATCACCACCATCACCACCACCACCATCACCATCATCACCATCACCACCATCACCACCATCACCATCACCATCACCACCATCACCACCATCACCACCAGCACCATCACCATCACCACCATCACCATCACCATCACCACCACCACCATCACCACCATCACCACCACCATCACCACCATCACCATCACCATCACCATCACCACCATCACCACCATCACCACCACCACCATCACCATCATCACCATCACCACCATCACCACCAGCACCATCACCATCACCACCATCACCACCAGCACCATCACCACCATCACCATCACCATTACCACCATCACCACCATCACCACCACCACCATCACCATCACCACCATCATCACCAGCACCATCACCACCACCACCATCACCACCATCACCATCACCATCACCACCATCACCACCACCACCACCACCATCACCATCACCACCATCACCATCACCATCACCACCATCACCATCACCACCACCACCATCACCACCATCACCATCACCACCATCATCACCATCACCATCACCACCATCACCATCACCACCATCATCACCAGCACCATCACCACCATCACCATCACCATTACCACCATCACCACCATCACCACCACCACCATCACCATCACCACCATCATCACCAGCACCATCACCACCACCACCATCACCACCATCACCATCACCATCACCACCATCACCACCACCACCACCACCATCACCATCACCACCATCACCATCACCATCACCACCATCACCATCACCACCACCACCATCACCACCATCACCATCACCACCATCATCACCATCACCATCACCACCACCATCACCATCACCACCACCACCATCACCATCACCACCATCATCACCAGCACCATCACCACCACCACCATCACCACCATCACCATCACCATCACCACCATCACCATCACCACCACCACCACCACCATCACCACCATCACCATCACCATCACCACCATCACCATCACCACCACCACCACCATCACCATCACCATCACCACCATCACCATTACTGTCACCACTATCATCAGCACCCCCACCATCAGCACTATCATCATCTCCATCATCACCATCACATTCACCACCATCATCATCATCATCACCGTCATCACCATCATCATCACCTTCCTCATTTCCGTCACCACCATCACACCACCAACACTATCCAATAGTTACAATGATGAAAGAGTAGGTAGGGACCAGATATTTTTACCAGCATTATCCACATCTAATTTTCATGACCATCCTGACAGAGATTTATGATCACTTTAGTAAAGAAACTTAAAAGTACTTTAGTAAGTACTTTACCCAGGTATGAGAGAAGAAAGTGTGGGATCCCTAGAAAACCATATGTAGGGCCCAGTGGGGAAGAAGCCTGTCCAGAAAGGACACCTGGCCAAGGTTTTCCCCAGTTTCTCAGTTAGGAGCAACTGGACATTGACACTGACGGTGACCACACGATCGTGATTTGTTGACTTTACAGGAACAGGATTCAGTGAACCCTGCATGATGCACTCAGTCAAGTCACACCCACTGGGCCAGTTTGCTCTGCTGCACAACAGGTGGACCCAGTTATCTCTGGGCATCTTTGAACTATAAGGAGATGATTCCACATTTGTCTGCCTCCTCCATTACTGCCCCTGCCTTGCTTGGTAAATCCCTCTGGGGGGACATGAATTTGGGGGACACTCTTCAAGTTTTTTTGCAATTCCCCTGTGTGATTATTGCTTGTCTGTTCCAGGTGACGAGGACTGACTTCCCTGAGGGCGGGACTGTGACTTCAGTTGGTAGCCCTAGCCGCCACCACCATGCTCAAAGACAGGAAGTCTGAGCAAATAGATGTGCACTAAATCTGCGACTGAAAGAGAAGAGTGATCGGGACCCCCCTCTTCATAGGTGCCACTGGGAAGCCCCTCTAGGTGTTTCTGGTTCCAGTGGACAAATGCACAACAGCTCCCCCATCCTAAGGTGTCTGCAAGGGACCAAGAGCAGCGAGAGAAAACAAAGCTGCTAAAGGCTGAGCCCAGGGACTCACAGCCAGCGGGCAGGCTGACGGAGCAGTCCTGGGAGCCCCAGGGCTCTGGCCCTGAGCAGGGTAACAGGAAAGGTACAATCTGCACTGGCGAGTGGGCGGAGAGCGCTCCCAGGAGGCAGATGGAGGTGGCCGCGTATGAGCGCGGCTCCCAGCTGTTGTCTGGCGATGAGTCCCTGGAGATGTGCAGCAAGGCCTTCACGTCTCTGCCCACTTTGCAATCTGCCTTTGATTACCCAGAAATTACCTGGTCCCAAAACTGGGTCATCCCTAAAAACCCAAAGGTCCACGGGCAGCAATGGCCCTATTGGCTCAGGGGACCCCAGCACTCCTTGGGGACTTGGGCCTGCCCACATGCTGGAGACCTGTGGATTCTCTGGGGACATCTGCAGGGATGCTGACCGCCAGCTGCCTCTCCTGTTCTATGTAGATCCCTTTGTCAATGCCACCTCTTGCCCAGGGCCATGCCCTGGTGGCCCCAGCAGAGGGCCCCTTAGGAGGTGGTGAGCACTCACCATCTGGTCCTCATGACAGCCTGGGGGAGGGCCTGACTGGAGTGTCCTCCAGCCCCAGGGTCCTGGCTGAAGCTGGTCACTGGGAAGAGAGGAGCGGCAGGCGGGCGATTTCCTGGACTTGAGAGACGACAAAGCCACACAGCCAATCCCACCCCCTGCTGATGCAACCTGGCCGTGTGGCCACACCTGCTTCAGAGAGGGCTGCAGGTGGGCGGCCTCGAGCCTGACTGGGGAGGAGACCTGCTGCCTGCCTCCCCGCCTGACAGGGGAGCTCCACTGTTCACCCTCGGTGGGTGCGTGACGGTTGCTAAGTCAATGGCATTTAAAGGCTTCGGGTTGAAAGCTTTCCGTCTGGGGGTGGGGTCCAAGCGCCCTGGCGCCTCCCACCTCAGCTGTCTTTAGCCCAGCCGCACTGACACTCCACTCTGGAAACCGTCCTGGTGAGTCTCCTGTCCAGGAAACCTGAATTCAGCAGCTGCCCAACAGAAGACACATCCCAGGTCCCTGGCTTCATGTCCTGGCCCGAGTCCCCTGCGCGCGTTTCGAGTGCTGCGTTTACTGGGTCTCCGTGGTCTAATCAGATCCGTTCTGTCCAGAAAACAGGTATTGCGAAGGCTTGTCAGGACACAGACCTCTCTCCAGTGTGACTCTGACTTGCAGAACACAGCAGCGTCAACAAGAAGAACAAAACGAAACAGAAAACATCAGAGCAAACACCAGAACTCGCGGCTTTGGGAATCAGAAGCTCCAAGGTGCTGGCGGGACTCGGTTTTACTGGGTAGGATGGTATTCTCTATTTTCTTCTTTTTGACTACTTACCATTTTTCATTTTTCCAAAGTGAACATGTAGTGAGAAGATACAGAATGGAAAATAAGAAAATTTGGTTTTTAACAGCGTTCCTGAGATAAAATCCACATGCTACTGTGGTTTGGATCTTAAACTTCTCTCAAAGGCACAGGTGATAAGGGCCAGATCCCCAGCCTGGGCACTGCTGGGACAGAACCCTGGGACACAGAGCCTGGTGCAATGAAGTCAGGGGACAGGGACGTGACCTTGAGGGGGACAGTGGCATCCCGCAGTCTCTTCGCCTCTGGCTGCCTCTGGCACTTGCCCCCGCCATGGCTTACTGAGCTGCCACAGGCCCAAAGCAACAAGGCCAAAAGACCAGCCGAGACCTCTGAAAGCATGAGCCAAAGCATGCCTTTTCTCCCTGCACGTCGAGGGTCTCAGGCACTTTGTCACAGTAACAGAGAGCCATCGAGCACCGTGCTACACCCGCTCCAAGTGCACCCCTCCGCCATGCTGGGTATGTGGGAGATGCGTGGAGCCCGCTCCACAGGCGACCCGCACACTCATCCCCTCAGAACGTACCCGCACGCCCCCATTTCCCCAGCACCAGCACCAGCCAGCCCAGAGCCCCTCTCTGCATCCCAGTGCTCCTGCCCTTGACAAGGCACCCAAGCGGGGCCTGCCTGCTTCTTCCACCGAGCTTCACACTGCCACCTGCGTAGCCCTGTCAGAACCGCCTTCCTCTGCGGCTGAGAGGAGGAACTCCATTCTGCATTGGTCCAGTGAAAACGGCAGTCGACCGCGGCATGTCTGCCGGGCCGCGCTCGGCTTGCTCAGAGCTCCACGTTTACCAGACTCTCACTCTGCAGGAGACCAAGGGCCTCTGGACCTCCCCGTTCTCTTCCTTGGGACCTGGATCTCGGGTGTGGAACCCATATTGTGCCTGGCTGTGGGTTCTAGTCCAGGCAAGTCGGTGACTTGGGGGGAAGTATTTTGATAAAAATCAGATACTGGGGTCTTGCTCCTCATTGAGCCTAAACCTACCCCTGCTGTAGCTGCCACATGGGAAGGCAGGAGAGGGCAGCCCAGGGAGCAGAGTGAGGGACTCAGGGACGCTGTCTCAGCGAGATACTCACCACCTGCCGTGAGAAGCAGGCCTGGCTGACCCTGCCCACCGAGCCCAGGGAATGCAGAGCCTGGCACCAGCAGACGGGCTCCAGCCTCAGGCAGCTCCCTCCTTGGTGCAGTCACCTCTGCTGCCAGGTGTGGCAGATCCTGTTTCCCAAAAGTGACCACAGCAACATCCCCTCCCAAGTGGGAAGGCAGGGCCCGCACCCGCCTCTGAGCGTGACTCACCCAGCACAGTGACGAGCACAACTCAGTCATAATGGATGCAGCCTGAGCCCTGCTCTCTGGGCTCTATGCTTGCAGCACATGTTGCCACGTCGTGGGGAAGCCCATGTTCCAAGGGGAGGCCACGGGAGGGGGGCCAGTCTGCACTCTGTTGGGTCTTCCCAGCCCAGGAGGAGCTTCGGATGGTTCCTGCCCCTTGGTCTCCTCAACCGAAGCCCACCTACTGAAGACAGACCCACATCCCCCATGCTCGGGTAGAGTCCTGACTCAGAGGGCATGGTTTGTTCTGCAGCAGCAGAGACAGCAGCAGGGTCCTCAGGAGGACCAACCAGCCAGCTCAAGTGCAGAGGCCAAGAGGAGGATGCTCCCAGGTTCAGCACCTCTGGAGTTCTAGAACATTCATGAGAATTTCAGGCAAAACCTGTCCTGCCCTCCACTGGACCAGGGGCGTGTTGAAGGTAAGAGCCAAGCCTGACCTCTCCCTTGAGCCCATGCTGGTGACTGAGCAAAGGGATAGACCTTGCCTGGCCAACTAGACACCCAGAAAGCAGAGCCTGGACGCTCGTCCCCTGCACCCGGGGCCTGCACAGGGCAGGCGCGCCTGTGACGCTAGCCCAGGACGTGGCCAACACCATGCCCCTTCCTCAGAGCCCGGCGGTCTCCCACGGCCCTGGTTTCTGAAAGGAGGACACACCCGTGCCAGTCCACCCCTCCCAGCTGGGGAGGGCGGCTCCCTGCGTAGTTCTCTGTGTACACTCCAGAGGGAGAGCTGATGCCCAGTGACACGGAGAGGCGGGGAGGCGCCCGGCAGAAGGGCGGATGCAGCCCTTCTCTCTGCACAGGCCCTGCTGGAGGGCTCCCAGTCGTGCCAATGATGCACTCTGCCTGGACTGCGGGTGAGGACAGCTTCCACACTGCAGCCAGGCTCGGGCCCACCCTGCCCAGGGGCCTCCAGAGGCCAGACGCACCGCTCTGCTCAAGATGCTCCAGGGGCAGAGTCCTGAGTGGGCTCGCGACGTGGTGACAAGACTCAGAGTGTGCGCCCACCTGGGCAGAGAGAGGGCCAGCTGTCGCTCAGCCGCAGAGCACTCCCCTGGCACGCACGAGCCCCGATGCAATGCCCAGCACCGCCAAAAAACATCAAGACATTAAAAATTAAACCTTCTTGTTGGGAAAAGTGTGTGTGTGTGTGTGTGTGTGTGTGTGTGTGTGTGTGTGTGTGTGTATGTGTGTGCATGTGTGTCTGTGTGTATGTGTGTCTGTGTGTGTGTCTGTATGTGCGTGCATGTGTGTCTGTGTGTATGTGTGTCTGTGTGTGTGTCTGTATATGTACATGTGTGTGTCTGTGTGTGTACGTGTGTGTGCACAGAGAGATAGAGGGATGATCCATAGAAAGATGGCTGTGTTGATCGGAAGGCCTGAAGAAGACAGGCCTTTTCTAGTGCAAAGAGTCCCATGCTGAGAGGCAGAGTCCGTGGTCCACACCTGGCCACCAAGAGCTCAGCTCCCTAGGTGACTGCGCTCTCACCTGTGGTGTCCCCAGCTCTCACCTGTGGTGTCCTGACCTCTCACAGGGACCCACCCTCTTAAGTTCCCAGAGAGAATCGTCTCCATGTGACCATCCAGTTCGTAGCCACCAGTCAGCGTGGGCAACGAGCCCTGGGCAGTCCAGTTCATGTGGCCGAGGAGCTGATTAATGTGACGTCACACTAATCAATCTGCACTGGATGCCAGGAGTCACATAGCTCTGAGCCCGGGCCACATGCCTCCCCTTGGCCTACGTGTCACCTCTCTGAGGCCAGCTCTGGCCACTCCCACCCCGCCCCAGCATCCTAGTCCCCTTCCCTGCTCCGCTTCCTGTCTCCCTGCATCTCTTCTCTCAGCGGAGCCAACTCCTTGGGACCCTCTGCCCTGGAGCCTCGGCTCTGTGGAGACGGACCAACCTGCTCCACCAACCAGGCACCCAGCCTGGGACAGGGTGTGGCCCGAGGAGCACTTACCAGATACTTAATGAATAAAACATGGAGCTTGCTGTGCTGGCCATGCCTGTGGAGACAGCCTGCATTCCGTGTCCCCACCTAGCAAACCTTCTTCGCTCTTCATGCTCCCAGGATCCCACACTCCTGACCCACGTCCAGGGAGATGGGCGACTTGATGGCAATGGCCAGCCACCACACCCAGGCATCTCACTCATCTCGGCTCAGAGGGTCGCATCCCTCAAGCACCCAGCTCTTGCAGGCTGGCAGCGGTCAGGGGCAAAGACACAGGACCCTTGGTGGCTGAGCCCACAGACCCTCCCGCACGCCCCCCACAACACCTCCAGCTCTGTGCTGCTGCTGGGAGACGGGGTGAGGTGTTGAGGGAGGGCTGCCAGAGACCCTGCGCCCCATGGTGCCCACAGCACCTTCCCCGGAGGCTGAGTCCTGGCTTTCTAGTGGGGCACAGTACAGACTCGAAGTTCAGCTGTGTCCTAGCCTTTGTCCCCTCTGGAAGTTCTGTCTGGGATTTCCTTGACTCTGGAGCCCTTCATTGCTGGACTGTACCCAGATCTCCTGAAACCTTGGGAAGCCCTTGGTCTGGGCTGACAGGGCCCCGTCCTGAGCTTGCCCGAAGCAGCTTAAGAGCCAACCACGGCCACTTCTCCCGCTGGAGAAAAGCCTCAGCCCGTGGCAAATCGCATCTGCAAGTGCCGGAGCAGCATGTAGCTCTCCCCTCTGCCAGCTGACAGTAGGTTTACAGTGTATAATCTGGCCTTTGTAAAAGCATTTGTCAGCCTGGACATTTCGTTTTAAGCCCGACCACCCACGCAGAGGGACAGGCAGGAAGCGGCCCTTCATGGACATCACCAGTCAACTTGCAGGTTGGCTGCAGAATCACAGGATTCAGTCACAAAGGGGACTTTTTTGGCATTATCTACTTCACATCTCTGCAGCAAAAGCAGTCCTTGTTTATATGAAGCGATTCCTGAACGCTAAATTTGGAAATTCTACGTCTTCTTCTAATCCGCCAGGCCCCGGGTGGGACGGGCGCCTCTAAGAAGCCTCGCACTCCTCGGGCTCCAGCTGAGCCTCCCGGCATGCCGGGCAACGTGGGGACCAGGCAGTGGGGCCAGGCCAGCACCCACCCGCCCACCGCTGCTCGCGGGGGCTGGGGAGGCACCCCTCGCTCCTCGCCAGGCTGGCGGTTTATTTTTAAGTGTTTGTGTACAAATGTGTACAATACGGCTCCCTCCGGGCCGGCCCGGCCTGGTCTCTGGCAGAGTCTCAGGGCTTCAGTCTGCAGAAGGCGCCCGGGAGGAGGAGCTGGGCAAAGAAAGCCCCGCTGACCAGGCGCCCGGGAGCGGCTGGCAGGAGCGTGGGCAGGAATGCAGGGCAATAAGTCACACTCCGCCCGGGAGGAAACGCACCGCTCCAGGCAGCAGATAAGGCAGCCGGAGCCGGAGACTGTTCCAGGCAGAGCCCCAGCCCACCTGAGCGCGGGCCTCGGAATCCGGCTGCCTGCCTCCCTGCTGCCACTCAGCCTCTTGTCACGTGCTAGCTGCCTCCCAGAGGGTCCAGCCTCTTCCCAGCAGCCTCACCTGCTCTGCCCTGCCCACGCCTTGCCTCCTCTCTGCGCCAGGTGCCCTCCTGGCAGCTCGCACCTTGGTGGGCTCCGTCTCCATGACACCACCACCTTCGGGGAACTGTGCCCCGCCGACAGGACACAGATGCAGAAAGGCAGGCACAACCCTCTGAGGACCACCTCATACCTCTTCTCCCTGGAGCAGGGTTACTTCTTTGCCACCCAAAAACTAAGCACATGCCAGTCTCCAGGACCTACCCAGAGAGGGAAGGAAGGAAGTGCTCATTTTTTGGAGCATGTCCTACCTGCAGAGGCTCCTACCTGCCACCCAGCCCAGCCTCGGGTGGGTTTCTGGCATGCAGAGCTGAGGTGAGGACTCTGGTACACAGAGACTGCCTGGGAAACGGTCCCAGCGGTGCCAGTCAGGGAGCAGACAAGTGGGTCAGGGGAGGAACCACACCAATGCCAGGGCCTTGGCTAGCAAGCCCCATGGCTAGCGTGCCCCCAGAGCACGGTCCTCCTGGAGTTCCAGGACAATGCGGGACACGCGCCTCGGAGCCTGCCACCCTCGGGCAGGGCGCTGGGACAGGTATCCACTAGCAGCCAGCACCACGGCTGGGAACGCTCACTGTGGCTGCCCTTGCCGACCCAGTGGCCTGCCACATGTGAGGCAGAGCCAGCATTTAAGGCAGGACACAGCCCTCGGGCAAAGACGCCAAGGTGCCGACAGCAGAAGACCAGCGGCCAGGGGCCAAAACGCAAGACCGAGAGCTGAGGCAGGGCTCAGAGAGCCCACGGTCACTTGGCCAGACGGGGATGCAGAGGGACCCAGATGCAGGGGTCTCACGTGCCTCGTCCAGCAGGTGCAGAACCTGGAGTGACGGGCACAGAGCCCGCTCTCCATCTGGGCTTGGTTTCTGCTCATGCCTTATCAACTCAGGTGAATGACCGAGGAAGCTTCCTGTTCCTGGCAGGAGACCCGTGCTTTACATGGCTGGATTTCCAGAGCACGTGTTGCAAATGCTCTTAACGGTTAATGCCACCCCAAGTGGCTACAATTGAAATCTGTTAGGAACACCCCACGCTGTGATCAGATCCAGCCGAAGTTCATGCCAAAGCATACTTTCCCCTTCCCCAAGAGTGTGCACAGGGGAGCTCGGGACTGCCTCCGATCAAAAGGCTGCAGGGTCGACCCGCCGGCCTGTCCCGCGTGTCGAGAGCGTGAGCCAGCTCCTGAGCTCGGAGAACATGCTGGCTGCGCGGCTTCTCCACTGTGGACAGACAACCTAACCTAGAACAGAGACAGGGTCTGCCTGGGCCACCCGCAAGGCCTCAGAGCCTGGGGTGAGCGTGTCCTCACACAGGGTGGGTGTGGAGTGGTGCGTGTGCGTTTATCCAATGCAGTGAGACGGTGTCACACTGCTATTGCTTACACAGTGTGAAATCACAGTTTTCAAAAGACTTGATACTCCTCTTCATCAGATGATCAATTCATCTCACAAGGTAATTATTATCCTCATGCATTTTGGTGTTAGAAAGCTTATTTTGTTCGGTTTTCCTCTCTATGACCAAAACTCCAAACATAATCAACTCAGAGGAGAAGTTTATTTCAGGCTCACAGTTTCTGCAGTCTCAGTCTAGAGTCGGCCAACTCTGTTGCTCTGGGCCTGAGGTGAGGCAGCACACGGTGGGAGAAAGGACCCCACAGAGGACAGCTGCTCAGCTCATGGCCCCCAGAAAGCAGATTGAGAGAGGGGAAGGGGCTGCAGGGCAGCGGCACCCTTCCAGGGCACACGCCTGGTTACGCCTCCTCAGCCACGCCTCTCCTGCCTGCGTTAACACCTGGTCAGTCCGTTCCAACTAGGATGGACTGAGGAGGTCACAGCTGTCACCGTCCAATCCCTTCGCCCCTGGACATCCCTGCATTAACAGGAGTTTCTGTGGGACACCTCCTATCGAAACCATAACAAAGCTTTATAGCGATGCCTACTTCCCAAAGTCACTGTTGGCAACATTCATATTGATCCACACACTGATTCCTCCCCACCCCTCCTTTTTTTTATGGTACTGGGGGTTGAATTCAGGGGCACTTGACCACTGAGCCCTATTTTATATTTTCTTTAAACACAGGGCTTCGCTGAGTTGCTTAACGCCTCACTTTTGCTGATGCTGTCTTTGAACTCAGAAGCCTCCTGCCCCAGCCTCCCGAGCTGCTGGGATCACCAGTGTGCGCCACGTTGGTGCACTATAGTCGTACACAGTGACGGGATTCATTGTCACATACTCGTGCAGGCGCACGATGTGACAATGCAGTGTGGCCAGTTTCACTCCCCGATCTCCTCTCTCCACTCCTCCCTCCTCTGATCCCTTCCCTCTACTAAACTCCCTTCCATTGTCATGAGACGCCCTCCCCCTGTCTTTTCCTTTTTCTTCTCTGGCTTCCATATACAAAGAAAATCTTCGCCCCTCGACCTGAGTTCAGCTTGTTTCACTTAAAGCTCTCAAGTCCCATCCATTTTCCTGCAAATGGCACAATTCCATTCTTTTTTGACTGAATAAAACCCAGCACCCTGGGTGCTGGGTACACGTAGTTCTCATAGCCCAGGCGTACCCACAGAGTAATTTCTCAGATTTTCCACTTCACAGCAATTCTTCATATAAAAGCTTATGTAGAATGACATGAGAAGTAAATATACACACACGTGACAGAGAGAGAGTAAGGGGTTTTGGCCCAAATCTGTATTTCCATCCGCCCCCCCCAGTGTTTGGTCATGGTCTTCCATGCAACCCAGGCATTAAACCAGTAATCAAGACCAAATTCTACAGCTTTCATGTGAGAAAAGTGACTAAGCCCTTTGGGTAGCATAACTGAGCAGGTATGATGGTGAACCCAAAGTAGACTCCACTCTCTTTCCTCCGTGCTGCCCTCCGTGGCCACAGATAAGCCAGATATGCAGTAAAGATCCCAGAGGCTCCTACTTTAACACTGGCCTCTCTTTAACAAAGACCTAAAACAAGCCCCCAAAGGACCAAGCTGATCTGCAAACAACATGACTGCCTGTAAAAGTAACTTCAGTTCTCTTTAGAGGAAGATGATCAAATCCTCAAACTCACTAATGAAAAGCATCTACAATGTCTGACATTCAGTCGAGAATTACTAGACACTGAAAAGCACTGAAATGTGGTCCATAACCAGGAGGAAAAACAAGCCAAAGTAAGCCGAGCCCAGGGTGGCCTCAGAGATAGGATGCACAGGAAGCCCTGAAAGAGTCCACATGAGTGTGCCCAAGACGGTAAAGGAAAGTGTGAGCGTAAGAAGTAATTGAAAGATACAAAAAAAGAAGCAAATTGTGTGTTTAGAGCTAAGAATACTAAATCTAAAATGAAAACTTTACATGGTGGGATTTACAGACTAATCTTTGCAGAATAAGAGGTGAGTGAACTCGTGGACATGGCAACGTGAGCTACAGAACCGGAACCACAGCTTCATGGGCAACGCCAAGCAGTCCAGCATGTACAGTTGCAGTTCCAGAAATAGGGGAGAGACAGGGACAGAAAAATGCTTGAAGACACAATAGCCAAAATGTTTCCTAATTTGATGAAAACTATAAAGCTACAGATTGAGAAGCTCAGCGAGCCCCAAGCAGGGTAGACGTAAAGAAAATCACACTAAGGAACGTCATGAAGAAATGGCTCAAAATGATGAAGAGCAAAATTTTAAAACTAGAGGGAAAGAAGATACATTGAATTCAGAGGATTTAGACAAAAGTTGGGAGGATTCATCAGTTGCAGACTTGAACTACAAGAAGCATCAAGGGAAGTTCTCAGGTAGAAGGGGTGAGGCTCCATGGGGACTTATCAAGGAAGGAGCATCAGAGCCGGAGAGCAGGTAGTGAGCACCAGGCTCTTTCTCTCATTTTTTGTTTCTGTTTCGGTTTCCATATTTTTCTTGGTGCATCATAATTCTACATAATGGTGAGATTTGTCTACATATTCTCACTTGCACACAATATAACAATACAATTTGTTCAATGCCATTCCTGGTAAACAATGCAACAGTATATGCAACAGCCTCTTGAGTATTGTCCCTGCCCTCAAGTAATAGGTAGGATCTTGGCAACACAGACCGGGGCAGTGGGGCCTCGACGTCCCCTGTGTCTCGGGAACTGTGCACACGGGGAGCCGTGGGGCAGCCACTCGGAAGGCAAGCGGAGAAGAACACCTAGGAAGCCAGCAGCACAGACGAAATGGAATGTGAAAGAAAAGTCCACAGAAGTCAGGCAAGGAAACGGGCCAAGGTGAGGGGGAGGCGGGCACGGGCGCGGGATCCACACCCAGGACGGTGCCCACCACGTCCACTGGGTGGATCTGCCCTCGGCATCTTTCCGGTGCCCTCAGGAGCCCTCTGCTCTCCTCCAGCATCCAGAATCTCGGAGGCTCCCCGCACAGCCCTGGAAGCAACCAGAGGCCGCCAGTGCTGAGCAGGCCCGGGACCTGGACCTGGCTGCTAGCAGCTCTTCTCCAGCGAGGGAAACAGCGCTCCTGGGAAGATGGATAACGTCCAGACCAGGATGGGAAACACGTGGAATGGACTTGGTGTCCTGAGCGCTGGAAAGGAAGGGTGCACCCCCACCACCGCGACGGGGGTGTGTCAAAGGGACGCAGGGGCCAGATGGAGGAGATCACAGTGGCCAACAGCAGGATGGGCCCAGGTGTACGGTGAGTCCATGTAGGTAAAGGATGGACACCCCGCAGAGTGCCAAGGAAGTCACGCGGACACTGCCCGAGGGGTGCGGGTGCGGCCAGAGCAACTTCCTTCCAAGCAATGCAGAATTGAAAGGAAAAAACCCGTGAAGGTTCCTGGTGAAGGCTGCCTCGGGCAGGTGACCAAGTTCAGCACCACTAGCCCCCAGTAGGCTGACGCTGGACATGCCCTCAATTCAAAGAGGCACTTCACCTGGGCTCCTCCTCCCAGAAAATGCAGCTCCAGTCTCATCGGTGGAAGACGCCAGCAGATCCAACCAGGGACGTTCTGCAGATCAACACTTCTACTGCCACCACTCCAGGGAAGCCTCAAAAGCAGCCATGGCCGGAGGAGCCCAAGGAGACACTGTGACTAACACGGGTCCTGAGCACAGAGGGGCGCAGGGCCGACAGGAAATCTGCAGAAGACGTGGGCTGCCGTTGGCAGTGGCGCCTGGGCGCTGGACCTTTGCTCTGACAAGTCACTCAGCTGCACTGTTGGGGCGCCTGCCATCTCAGGAGGCAGCAGGGTGCTGGGCAGGCAGAGGAGGGCGCGGGGTCTTCGTGCCTTCCCTGCAGCCATGGTTCGGTTGACGGTGGCTCTCAGGGTGTGCTGGCCATTCTCTCCTTCCGGCTGGTAGAACTTCCGGGTCAGCTGATGGGTAAAGGCTGTGGAGCCACGTATCCTGCCTGGATGGAGGGTCTGGGTAGCCAGGATTTGGGCCGAGCCTCCCAGGAGGAGGCGGCCACTTACCCTCCCTCTGCCTTGACTCTGGGGTCTACCCGCTTCTGACCTCTGACCTCCGGCACATCTCAGATTCACTTAAAGACTCCCCTAGGCCCTTTAGGACTCTGTTCACGGGGGTGCCTCACCACCGCCACCCCAGGGTCCTGCAGATTCCGAAAAGGGGTTGGCACCTGGCCCTGCTCGAAGGCCTGCCTGTAGGACCGCAGCGGCTCCCGAGGCCTCGCTCTGGATGCAGTGGGAGGCGGGAGGAGCGCCGGCCGCAGAGGAGGAGAGAATTTCACCGAGAGGCCGCGAGGGCTGTGTCAGGGAAGGCCAGCCCACGAGCCCAGCGCCCTGGGGACAGAGAAGGCAGCCATAACACTAAATCTGCCTCTGACCACATTCAAGAGAGCATTCCAGAAAGAACAAAGCGGCAGCAGGCCTCGCAGCGGCTGGGCCTTGGCCTGGTGGGTTAGGGTAATTCCAGGACAGATGCTGATTAAACTCTCATGGTTTTGGCTTTGAACTCTTGGAGCTCGAGGCAAAAGGAGATGATCTAAGAGCCAGGCCTATGTGGAACCTTCAAAAGGGATCCGCAGGCTGCGGCCAAGCCCACCCATCCCACGGCCCGTCTGTCCTCCTTGCCCCGGGGCCATGGGGTGGAGTGAAGCCAAGGGAGAGGGAGGACCCAGGGGTCAGGGAGACCTGGGTTCAGATCCTGCTGTCGTGAGCTGGCTGGAGATGGTGTTAGTCCCCTAGGGCTGCAGAACTGAGCGGCACATGACGGGTGGCCTAGGCACCAGCAAGGCCCTCCTCACGGGTGTGGCCAGCCATTCTCGCTGCTCCCGGCTGGCAGCTGCTCACTCCAGCCCCTGCCTCGTCTCCACAGGACCAAAGGCCTCTGTGAGTCCATCTCTGTAGCCAAATCCTCTCTTACCAGGACAACAGTCACTGGATCAGACCCCTCCAGTCCAGCCTCGCCATCTTAACTTCAGCTCTACAAAGACCCTACTTCCAAATGGAGTTACCAGGGCTGGGGTATGGACACGTCTGTCAGAAGGATATCGTCCAACCCTCAACGGTGACTTTGCAAGGTCCTCAGCTTCAGGAGAGGCCCTTAAGCGTGCTCTGAGGTCCAGCACCAACATGCTTAGAAACTTCTAGAGCAGTTCAGCCTGGCAGTGACCCCCAGTGTTCCCAAGCAATGTCTGGGGAAGGGCCAGATTGCTGCTCTCCTGTGGACATAGTTGGTCCCAGAGCCCTGGTCCAGGACCTCGGGTCTCACCACCCACAGCCCCCTGGGCGAGTCTGGTTGAAGAGACATGGACTGTGTGTGCTAGCCAGTGGGATGGGCTTCCCAGAGGACCTGTGTGGGACTCTGTCACCCTCCATACAATGGCAGCCATCCCCCAGAACCCACGTCGTGGTCAACTTGCCAGCAGTGACAGCTGCACAGCCCATACACGCTGGTCACCGCATTGGTCACCTTGAGTGTGTATGAGTCTATTTTTCAATTATGACTCCATAAAGCTGAATAGGCAGTTTGATGAGCACAACATGACTGTGCACTAGTGGCTGGTGATGTGGGCACAAGGGGAGCCGAAAGCTTTGAAGACAGAGGCAAAGCCCTCCAACCTCAGAAAGGAGTCTACCGGGGCTCCGTCAGCAGGCTTTACAGGAGAAGCACCTCAGCTCTGGACCTCAGTCACATGAATGCAGCCACATGGCAATGGTGGCCATCACAGCTGGGGTCAGCGAGGAGCCACCACCTGCAGAGGGCGTGTCCCAGGTGCCACAGCCAGGAGCTGCCACCTGCAGAGGGCGTGTCCCACGTGTCACAGCCAGGAGCTGCCACCTGCAGAGGGCATGCCCCAGGCCAGGCCCTGTGCTGGGGGCTTGTCGTCAGAGCAGTAGCAGCTCAGGACTGCCCTGCTGGACAGCACCTGGCCCTCCCTCCCTGGCATCCAGGAGGGGCCAGCGCCTGAGCTCTGGCCCACAGCCTGGGAGTGGATGTGTTCTGAGCCACTTTCCGGCCACAGCGGCAGGCACCGCTCTGTGCTCTTCCCCTTCCTGGAGGTGGAAGGTGGAGGTGGGTGAACCCAGCATTCACCATGCCAGGGAGCCCCACCCCTGGCACTGGTGGCAACAAGCTGGAAGGGGCCTGGGCTGCAGGAACTACCTGAGGCACCGGTGCTCTGGGCCATGTGATCAGGAGCACATGAGCAGGAAGCCACATGCTGTGGGTTCTGCCCTCCATATTTCAGGGTGCTTAATGGTGAAGCTGCTTGAGGTCACTTGCACCAGCTTGGCATGGGGATGCCAGCTGGACACAGCAGGAGGAGCCCTGTGCAAGTTCCACCTGGAGCCAGGACTGTGCTGAGCTAGGGACAGACAGAAATGCCTCCAGCCCCAGGCAGCAGCACCTCTCGGGAACGGTGGGGAGAATCTGGAGGTCCCGGGACCTGCAGGGTGGCAACTGGGAAGGAACAGAAGCAGCGTCACACCGCAGGTGGGAGGCTATGGGATGGCTGGAAAGTCCCCAAGGGCAGCGTCGGAACTGCTGGGGCAGAGGAAGTGCAGAGCCCCAGCTCGCCTCCCGCGCACTCCAGCCCAGTGGACCTGGGTGCCGTCAGGAAGCCATGGGCTCACAGACACCCCAGACGGTTCTCTAGGTTGAACCACAGAGAATTCAGCCATATTTTACTTCGAAAGTGCACCTTCATCTGGTGAGAATGAACATGATGCACCATTGCTCTCCAAAGCTGGGCTGTCCCTGATGTCCCTCCTTCTGGGCTCCTGAAGCCAGGCAAGTTCGCAGGAGCAGAGGCAGCAGGCTGGCGGGGTAGAGGCAGGCATACACAGATGCAGACAGGTGGACGGGCTGGCATGAGGCAGGCAGGCTGACAGGTGTGTAGACACATACACACCTAGATGTGGGCTCATGACGGGGCCTCACACATGCTGGTGACAGGGGACAGGTGCATACATACGCACAAACCGATGATGGATATTTGGACCGATACATACTATTTCCAAACCTCCTTCCCGTCCTCCCTGCTGGGAATTCTCTGGACACCTGTCCCCAGGTGGGTCCCCCTGGTGCTCTGCTTGCTGTCCAGGGCACCCACGTTCCGTTTCATCTTCTTCCTTCCCTCTGGGCAGTGTCTTACTCCTGGATCTCTCAGCATCTCTGTGAAGCCAATGCAGAAAGCTGTTCCTTGGTCCTTGTAGAAGCGACACCAGCTGAACCCAGACCAAGGTCACTGGTGCCCCTCCATGTGGGAGGCTGCCCACACCCTCAGGTCACTCATGAGACCCTCTTTCCCTTGAGGCTGCTCTCTAAGCCCCACAGCCACCTGCCTGCTCCTCAGAGCTCAGTCCAGGGAAAAACCACATGCTGTGGGACACAGAGTCACCCTAAATGACTGACCACATGAGCAAAACATGGTGGTCACTCCCCTGTTCCGCCCTGTGGCTTCACGGAAGAGGAAGGCAAAGCCTTGGGGTGGGTGGAGAGATCTCCGAGGGCCTGGGCACAACGAGTCCCTATGTCCAGGGGCACCCACAGCGCCCAGAACCTGCTGCAGGGAGCCAGGTGGGATTGGCCAGGCTGTTCCTTCTCCTGGACAGGGAAATGGAGGCTCCCAGAGGCTCAGACCCTTTTACCTGGCCACTGCACAGCGCCCCCAAGCTCTCTGTTCATAGTTACTACCTGATGCAAGCAGGGAACCAGTCCCTTCCCTTAGACTGTGTGACCCGTCCAACACCACACCAACCATGTCCTTTCACAGAGAAAGGAGGGAAACTGGCCCCAAGATCCCAGAGCAAGTGCAAAGCAGAGGCAGTGGGGAGCCAGGCAAGACAGCTTCCTCCCCGCGCCCCACGTCCTGTGCACAAAACGGGCTTTGTGCCAGCACCTTCTGGCCAGCTGCTGCCGGGTGTAGGAAGCACAGGGGGCTAAGCATTGGCATTGGCGTTGGTGTGACTCTTCTAGCCAAAGACAGCCGGCTGTGTCCCCCACGGGGAGGCTGTGCTCAGAGCTGGTGGGACTCTTGCTCCAGCTGATGGCTGGACGGGCTGTTTCTATCTTGTCCCAGCTGTCACCCTTGGGCCTTCCCCACCTCTGCAGCAGTGAGGAACGGCCAGCAGGGAACACTGGTGCCCACCTCCCAGCGCTCTGGAGGGAGTGGCCCCTGCACCTGCATGCGCAGGTGGTCAACCTCCCCGCGAGGGAGGCCGGGAAATGAAATGACAGGTTTCACCTGCCTGGGGACAGGGACCAGGCGGAGGCGCAGACGGCCCCACCCTCCTCCTGAGTCGTTCATCCTATGATCAAACCAGGACAGAATCCTTCCCGTTGTTCACTCCCGGGGGTCTGTGGTCTGCTTTCAGGAAAATCACCACCTGCAGGGAGAGCTGCGGTGGTGCGGGGGCAACAGGCAGCAGGCCTGGAGCACAAGTCCACTCTGAGAGCGCCGTGCGGGGTCTGGCTAGTTTCATGGTGGCGTTATCACTCACAGGGTGTCAGCAAATTCTTGAGCAGACGCGATTAAGAAAGTCGGAAAGCAGCATTCACCTCTCCTCCACGTAACCCGGGCCAACGGCCAGTCAACTGCACTGGCCTCCCGTGAGCCTGGCAAGTGCGGGCTGCGGGAGGAGCCGGCCGCCTTGCTAATCAGGCCGCTGAGCCTGTGCTGGCTCTGGGCGGCCGGGGGCGGGGAGCACTTGGACCTCCCGAGGCCGGTGGGCCTTCCCTCCCTGCAACCAGAGCCAGGGCTGACGGCTGCAGGGCCGCGAAGCTGGGCACAGGGTGCTCTTGGAAACCACGTCTGACCCGCGGCCCCTGCGCCACTGCTGCATGCTCTCCCTCCCTCACCCCCTTCTCTCCAGCCCTCAAGACCCAGCTAAACGCCCCCTCAAGAAATCCCCCCACCCATGCCCGCCGGGAGCAGGCTTGCCCTCCTGGGAAACCCCAGGGCTCCCACGTCCACCTCTGGCTGCCA
Source organism: Sciurus vulgaris (assembly GCF_902686455.1). Classification (NCBI taxonomy): domain Eukaryota; kingdom Metazoa; phylum Chordata; class Mammalia; order Rodentia; family Sciuridae; genus Sciurus; species Sciurus vulgaris. The sequence goes on from NC_136478.1 coordinate 2,829,900, forward strand.
CGCACGTTCAGAGCTCAGGGCCTGCGTCTGGAGCCGCAGTAGCTCCTCCTCTAGGCCAGCGCGGTGCAGGCGCTTCAGCTCCCCAAACATCAGCCCCTCCCTGCTCACAGGCGCCTGGCCGCTCTTGGTGGCTCTCCCAGAGAGGTGGCAGGCACCTCCTTTCCCCACACCAGGGCTGGGGCACCCTCTGCAAGAAGCATGGCGTAGGCGGAGCTAGAGGAGGCCCGTGGCTGGACTGGCTCCTCAGGCCCTGCCACACCAGGAGCAGGATGACGGGCCAGCCCTCGGCCCCAGCTCGACGGCAGTCTGCGCGCAGAGCCCTCAGTGAGCCTCCACCCCGCTTGCTGTTTCCATGCCTAGTTTGGGGTATTCCTTTGATGGCCTTGCTTCATTCAGGCTACTCTAACAGGACACCAGGACCACGCAGCTTATGAAGAGCAGAAAAGCACTGCTCACGGTTCTGGGGACGCGGAGGCCTGGCAGGTCACGTGTCTGAGGGCCACTTGCTGGTCCACGGCTGGTGCCGTCTTGACATGCCCTGACAGGGAAGGGGAGAGGTCTCTCGTGGGGCTCTTTCGTAAGGAATCAATCCCTTCAGTCAGGAGAGTCTTGCTGAGGGGGTTACCATGGTGCTGGTGCCCAGAAGAGGAGAAAGAACCAGACTCGAGCAGCATGGGGAGAGTGTTCCAGCCAGAGGACGGGCTGTGCCAAGACCCTGAGGGAGAAGCAGCGGCCCTTGTAAGGGGTTACAGGGGACAGGTATCAGGAGAGCAGGGCAGGGCTCGGGGCTCAGGCACGCACGGCCATCCATTAGGAACTCTATCTCAAGATGGTACAAGATGCTGCTGGGTTTTAGGCTGAGGCTTGGCACCATCTGACTGACGGACTGGACCCTTCAGGGTGGCGACAAGAATACAGGGGCCCTCATCCTTCCAGGGGCCGCAGACTGCTGGGCGAGCTCCTTTGCCTCATCTCATGGAAGCCAAACGAGTTTTTGAGGCCTTATAGATGAGGGAACGGAGGCTCTAAGATGAGTGAGATTCTCCCAAGTTCCCACCAGACCAGGCCTGAGCAGCTCCGCCCCGTGCCAGGCAGCCTCCGCGCCTTCCTCTGTCCCAGCCTGGCAGGAAGTTGGGAAGCCTGCAGGGGTGCATCCACGCAGGCCTTCCTCAGTCCCAGCCCCTTTGTTCTCCTCCCTCCCAGGCTGCACTCAGGAGACGTCTGGTGACCACGTCCACACGGAGGTGTGCAGGACTGACGGGTCTCATCACCTCCTCCCGAGGAGCCTGCATTTTAAATGGGATAAGAAAATCCTTCAGTCGAAGAGAAATTCCCAAGGGCAAAATTTTCAGAACAGGCCAGTCTTATCAGGTGGTGGGGACGAGAGCCACTCACTGATGCCCACTGCAGAGGCGGCCTCAGGAGGCAGCGCCTGCCCTCCCGCGCGTGCCCCGTGACCCAAACAAAACGCAGCACTGTTACTGACCACCAGCCAGGGCCACTCGGGACGCAGCAAGGGCTGCATCCACAGCACCCCTGGGATGCTGGGGCCTGGGTAGGTGTGAGGATCCCCACCTCGTTAAGGTGTCTGTTCCCACGCAGACATTGGCCCGAGTCACAGAGGGCAAGAAACCCCTCTGCAGGCGCGAGGGCAACCTCGGGCCATCTCCCTGGCTGCAGAGGCCACATCCCGCAGGGCTGTGCTCCCAGGGCTCCAGGCCCACCCCCACCTCTGCTTGGAGAAAGAGCCCTTGGCCGGGATCCATCTGCAAGCGGCTTGCTGTGTCTGCGCACAGACGCGGGCTGTTTAGACAGCCTGTTTCGGTGGGTGGTCAGGCCGGGGGCCCCAGCGGCGTTTACAGAAGGCCCTGGCACAAATGAACTGCCGGAGACCAACCGGGGGCCCGCGAGTCAAGACACGTAAAATATGAGGAGGGCCTTCCCCCGGGGAGAGGGAGAGGGAGGGCCCTGGAAGGAATCCAGGCAGCACAACAGGGCCACGCACAGAAGTCTCGCCACCCGACGCACGCACCCTGCGAGCGCCGCCCCCACCGCCAAAACACGGCTTTTTCAAAAATTTCATAGATTTAAATAGTTTTTATGCATCAAATACAAGAAACAGACCGACATTTTCTCAGCTCCTGTTATGTGGCGGGCTAATATTTGGTCATTTACGCTCCATTGAAGACCATTTCTGGGGAACGCAGCCCCTTCCAGGTTGGTGGCCGCCCTGGCTTCACGGCAGGTCTGGGGGTGGAGGGCCGTCTCCTCTGCTCTGGGAACAACGGCTGGGCGAGCCAGGGGCTGGGCTCCAGCCCGCAGCGCAGATGAACACAGCCTGCGCCCCCACAGGCCCTCAAGGTGTGGGAGGACCCCTCTGTAAACGCCGCGCCCCCAGCTGTCAGGAGGGCCCCCTCGGCCCGCAGCACAGCCCCGGCCACCGCGGGTGAGACCCCGGCCACGGCTCCCGCTCCCTGCGTCTTAGACTAGGAGGCTGGAAACCCGCCTTTCCTCTCAGGTCAGCACCTCCGCCCAGGACCACTTTCAGACTTGTTTTCTGTCCCTCTCCTGTTGCCCAGATATCCTGCGGCATTACTTTGCACGTCTCCAGAAAGGTTTCGGGGCGTCATACTGACATTTTCTTCTGAAATGTTCTTTCTGCCCCAAGTGCCTCTTGGAGCTGGCGAATGTGGGTCCAAAGTTTCCTACTGAATGCGCGGTTACCGTTCCGAGCTCCCGGCCAGAGGAGGGCTGCTTCTGCTTCTTGGTCACCTGAGTGACCTTGGCTGAGGAGGCGGGAGCACCCCTCCAGCTCCTGTCTGCCGGTTTCCTCGTGGCAGGGAACATTCTCCCGCACGGTCTGCCCAGAAAACGCCAAAGTGCAAGCGTCGCTCCTGGAACTGGGCTTGGTGCCAGGAGGTCACTTGCCTTCGGCTGGCCTGGCTACAGCCTAGCGGTTGTGCAGGAGAGTTCTCCTGGCTCCCGGGCACCTCGAGGCCACACACTGCCCACACGCTGGGGAACCTGCGGTCACTCTTCCAAGGTGGCCGACCGTGCCTCAAGAGGCACGTCGCTGCTGTTCAGGTTGCTATTTCTCTAGCTATTTATTGGTGAAAACATGTCCCTTTTGGGAAATGTATTAATTAACATTTGCGGGGAGGGGTTGTTTGTTTGTTTGTTATTTTATTTTGTTTCGGTTTTGGTTTTTGGTTTTGGTACCAGGGATTGAACCCAGGGGTGCTTAACCACTGAGCAACACCCCCAGCCCTTTTATTTTTTGTTTTGAGACAGGGTCTCACGGAGGAGCCTAGGACCTCACTAAGCTGCTGAGGCTGACTTTGAACTTGGGTGCTCCTTCCTCAGCCTCCCGAGCCACTGGGATTACAGGCGTGGCCACCCCACCCAGCAACGTTCGTTTTTTTTGTTTTCTGTAGCCAGACGGTTCCAACCCGTGCAAGTTTCTGTCTGGTTGGCTTTTATTAGTGACTTGTTTGAAAATGCTTTTCAAACGTGGGCAGTGCGGTGCCCAGGTCCTCCCGTTCCTGATGCATCAAGCGCTACTCTGCGGCCGCCATCGGATATGACCCTCAGAACAGTGCACAGATGAGGGCCGGGCCGAGAGGCTGGTGCTGGGCGGCTTACGCACGGTGGCCGCCATGGCGCCAGGCTGGGAGCAGTCCCTGAGCTGGACCAGGGAGCTTTCCTCACTGTCTTTTTACCCCGTTTTTGTCCATGGTTTTTGTTATTTGGTTTGGTCTTGGTGGCAGCAGGAGAAGCTGTGTTGATGTCAACACAGCCGATGTCCTGATGCTCCTGGATGGTGGTGAAGGCACAGGATGCTGGGGAGGGCTGTCCCGCCCGCGGTCAGGGGACGGCCCCTCCACTCTTACCGTTCCAACACTTTGCCGCTCTCATTGGGATGTGCCTCTGACTTCGTTGCTACAGACATCTGATTATATCCTTATTTTATTTTGTGAGCACCTCTCATTACTTGGGATCCATATATTGGTTGGGGTTTGAGACACACAGCTGTCAGATGGGCCAGCAGGGGCTGGGGGTCATGAGAAATGCCCAGACGGCCATTGGAGGGTCTGGTCCTAAAAACATTGAGACCCTTGGTTGGCAACCAAAGTTGATTGCTTTTGAGATTATTTGGGAAGGGTCACAGTTCTGTAACATTCTTCTAGTCACCTTTGGGCCTATTTACAGACTGACCCTGACCCCCTGGACAGTGCTCACCCCTACAGGACCCTGGCTGGAGGTTCCCGGGGGTGGCCTGCAGCTTGGAGCTCCGGGCTCTGTGGGAAGACCAGCTGCTGAGCACGGCTGCTCCTCCTCCAGGCTCAGCACCGCCATCTCCACGTCTGAAGGCCCGCGCCCTGGCCGGGGGAGGTGTCATGCCTCTGCCAAGGCCCCAGGGCCACAGGGCAGAGCTAGCGTCAGATCCCCACATGGGGCTCTTTCTCTAAACGGTTATTCCCCAGGGAGGGAGACTGGAGCTTCTGGGGGCCAGGTGGTCTTAAGCGGTGCCTGCAGCACGCCTTCTTCACTCAGTCACTCGTGCTGGTCTCACGGGAGCCAGAGATGCTACCCCAGCACCTGATTCGTGCTCTGCGTGACCCGGCCCAGCGGTGCTGGCAGGCCCTGCAGGCTGGAGACGGCTGGCTACCTGCACAGGCTTGGCACCTACTGGCCCCCTATCCAGGCCAAAGCTCAGCCTCACCCTGCCAGCAGCCAGAGCTCAGGCAAAATGCCCTCCTCTCCCTCTGTCCTCCTGTGTAAAACGGCAGCTGGCAGCGGCAAGGTTGAAACGCCAACACATCTAAAATGCTGAGAACGGTGCCCGTAGGAAGCACCCATTTGAGTGCTGGGTGTTCGTTAAGCCTTTTAAAAGTCATTCAATTTTTTAAAAAGATAGTACTGTTTTTAATAAAAGTAATTAAAATATGACTATCTAAAAAAACTTCGATGTAAAGAAAAACAGCCCTATTTTGTGGGGTGGGTGTGTTTGCCCAGCTGTACTTTAGAATCACTTTGCAGTTTTCACCACGCCCAGCGCCCATGCCCCTAAATGGACCATGAAGCAGAATCCCTGGGACACAGCCTGATGTCGGGACACCTCAAAGCTCCTGCTGGTCACAATGGGCAGCAAGGCCAGGGACGCTGTCTGAGTGCCTGCTTCCTCTGGACCAGAGGAAAGGTGTTGGGACATCCGGCTCCCAGGAGCTTGCCAGGTGCCAAGGAAGACCAGCAACTCCAGGCCTCAGGCTTGTGCGTCCTGCTGGGAGGGCACTCACACACCAGGGAGACCACCAGCAGCCCAGAGCCAGGGGCTGGGGGCTGGGATCTGGGCAGCAGTGGAGCCCTGGGGGACCAAGAAGAGGGGTAGAGGCTGTCCAGCTCGAGCTCCTTGACCACCATCACAAGCTGGCCCTGGCAGGGGCGCAGTCAGCTGCTGGCTGGGCAGGGGCGGGGCCAGGGAGTCCAACCTCAGCCTTTCCCTCCTTCTGATTGGTAGGACACAGGCCATCACTGATGCCTTGGAAGAGGTTGGCTTCCAGGCCAGAGCAGGAGCAGAGGCAGGACGGGAGGTCCTGGGCGGACTGGAGAACAGTGTCTGGGAGTGGAGGAGGGAGACACCAGGCCGGGAGAGCTATCTGGAAAACATCGGGGCCACTGGAGTCAGCCAGGGGTGGTCATGGGAATGCAGAGGGGTGGAGAGGACACCATGCACATGGAGACAACCAGCAGTCAGCAGAGCCCGGTACCCGGATGCCTTGAGGCCTCCTCGCTCCTTGTTGAGGGGAGGGGTGGGAGTGGAGCTTGGGCCCTCAGGAGAGTCTGCCGCCATCGGCCAGAGCCCTGGGGAGGCAGTGCCACCTCTGCATCCCTGCCAGGTGCCCTGGGAGTAGGCCCAGCGCCCCCTCTACATCCCTGCCAGGGGCCCTGGGAGTAGGCCCAGCGCCCCCTCTACATCCCTGCCAGGGGCCCTGGGAGTAGGCCCAGCTCCCCCTCTGCATCCCTGCCTGGGGCCCTGGCAAGTAGGCCCAGCTCACCCTCTGCATCCCTGCCAGGTGCCCTGGCAAGTAGGCCCAGCTCCCCCTCTACATCCCTGCCAGGGGCCCTGGGGAGTAGGCCCCACTCCCCCTCTGCATCCCTGCCTGGGGCCCTGGCAAGTAGGCCCAGCTCACCCTCTGCATCCCTGCCTGGGACCCTGGGAGTAGGCCCAGCTCCCCCTCTGCATCCCTGCCTGGGGCCCTGGCAAGTAGGCCCAGCTCCCCCTCTGCATCCCTGCCTGGGGCCCTGGCAAGTAGGCCCAGCTCACCCTCTGCATCCCTGCCAGGTGCCCTGGGAGTAGGCCCAGCTCCCCCTCTGCATCCCTGCCAGGGGCCCTGGGAGTAGGCCCAGCTCCCCCTCTACATCCCTGCCAGGGGCCCTGGGGAGTAGGCCCCGCTCCCCCTCTGCATCCCTGCCTGGGGCCCTGGCAAGTAGGCCCAGCTCACCCTCTGCATCCCTGCCAGGTGCCCTGGGAGTAGGCCCAGCTCCCCCTCTGCATCCCTGCCTGGGGCCCTGGCAAGTAGGCCCAGCTCCCCCTCTGCATCCCTGCCAGGTGCCCTGGGAGTAGGCCCAGCTCCCCCTCTGCATCCCTGCCTGGGGCCCTGGCAAGTAGGCCCAGCTCACCCTCTGCATCCCTGCCAGGTGCCCTGGGAGTAGGCCCAGCTCCCCCTCTGCATCCCTGCCAGGGGCCCTGGGAGTAGACCCAGCTCCCCTTCTACATCCCTGCCAGGGGCCCTGGGGAGTAGGCCGCCCCACCTGTCCGCCCTGAATCTAAAGAGGAGGAATATGTGAGTCAGGCATTCACCGTGGGCCCAGGCCTGGAGGGGAAGCTGGAGCGGCCTCAAGGTTCCACCTATCACCTGGGACACTGAGAGCCCAGGGCCCAGCTCAGGCCCCACTGAGGGTCCGGGGGACGCAGCTGGAGCCAAGGAGCCGGCACAGCCCCGCCCAGGCCTGACAAGGCCTCTCCAGGCTCAGTGCATCACTGTCACAGGACAGGAGGGACTGAGGGTCTCCAAGGCCAGCGCTGAAGAGGCAAAGCCTGCAGAGCTAAGTGGGAGAGGGGGAGGAAGGCTCACGGCGGCTGTGTGGCCCTGGGCTCCTCGATGCAACATGCACTTCCCTTGCCAGCAGCATCAGTTGCTCTGACCCTCTCTCCCTCCTGTCTGCCACAGCCCCAGTAGGGACTCCTGGGCAGCCAGAGGGAAGGACAAAGTCAGCTGCCCAGCCCGGCAGCTCACACACATGCCAACTCCCTCCTCGCGCCCGGTGCCGGTAGTTTGGCGGCCATCCCCCAAGGTGGCATGTGTGTACCCCAGGAAAGGAAGGACGGAGGAGTGCAGCCAGTGTCGAGAGGGACTTGCTTTTGCAAGCCCGCGTGTCCCTCGAAAGCCTTCTCAGCTGACTTAGATCCCTGCGCCGGCGACAGGCTCCTGCGCCTGGAGGTAGTTCATCCCTGCCACCTTGACAGGCATTGCTGGGTCGACACAAAGGGTGTCAGTGGCACTGGTACCCGAACATGCTCCAGGCAAAATTAACAGGGTATCGGAGCATCTGTCCTGCCCACTCTCAGACCCCTGGCTGCCCAGGCCTCACCACCACGGGGGCAGCGAGGCAGCGTGACAACAGGTGCTTAGCTACCGTGTGCTGAGCACGGAGCATGCCCCTGCCCTGCCCCAGTGTGGGACTTTGGCTCCAGGGCTCTGCTGGCCCAAGGCCTGGAACAGGGCATCCTGGACAGGGAGCGGCAGGGCACCAGACCCCTGGATGTGCCCTGGGCCAGCTCCTTCGCCTCCCAGTGACCTCAGTGTTCCTGTCTGACGTGGGGATTAAAGCCTTCCTTCACAGGCTTGCTGGAGAACTGAATGGGCTAATCCACTTAAAGAGGGCCTGGGATACAGTAAGTGCTCACTAATTGTCGCCATTATTCCTCTTCAGCTTGGGAGCCTTGCGGCCCACACGGTGTCCCAAGTGCCTGCAGTTAGCGCCCCAGCCCAAGCCTGGTGGCGAAGGGGTCTCGGACCTCTGGCTCTGCTGACTTCAGAAGAGCTGGGTGAGTTCTCCAACAACTCCTGGTACCCCGACCGGGCAGCTGCCCACTAGCTGGACTCACTGGGTGGGACCCAGGCAGCAGGGGCCAGTTACGCTCTCAGATGGCCTCCAGGTGCAGCCCGGGTCAGGACTGGCACTGACCCAGGGCCGCAGCTCTGAGGGGGCCCCCGGGCCAGCTGATGAGCATCATGGGGGAATCTGTTGGACACACTGAGCCAGGAACTCTGCCCAGGCCTGGCAACCCATGTCACCAAACCCTCCAGGTGATCTCGTGGTGCCAAAGTTTGAGAACAACAGACCTAGACAGCAGAAGGAGCAGAGGAAACACACCCCGGTTCATTCCAGGGTGAGCTGCAAACTCCCAGTGCTGCCAGGAAACAGGTGACCCCAGGACCCAGAGTGCCACCCAGGGACATGGGACCCGGGCTGCTCCTCAGGAGAGCTGCTACCAGGGCCCCGCGCTGATTCTCCCTCCTGCTCTGACCCTCTGATTCCTCGCCCCTCCCCCCACTCAGTGCCCCCACACGACCCCCAACACCCACTGCCCGAGCTGGCCGCCCTGCGAGCTGAGCACCAGGAAGTGGAGCCTATCGACAGCCATTTTTCTCCGGATGATAAAGACAGGCCTCTGCGCTGGTGGAGACTCCCAGCTAATTAGATCCAGATGTGGCCTAATTAGTCGGCCGGCAGGAGGGATGGCCAGCCTGGCCGGCACCTGAGCCCTCCCTCACTGGTCCCCAGCTGACAGCCCAGGAGGGGTACAGGAGGACAGCAGGGGCGTGGGCGGCATCCAGAGGATCTCTGCCCACCCTGCCGTGTGGAGGCCACCAAAGGACCAGTCGCACGTGCTGATTCAGAAAGGCACAGCCGGGGCCAGAGGTGCGCACTGAGCGACTGCAGGGCCTCAGCTGGAGGACCGGTGGGTCCCATCTGCCCCTGCAGGAGCCACGTCCACTGAAACCACACTGAGACCTTCCTGCTCGGGGGCCAGCAGGCAGAGAGGGTCTTCCCCAGACGTCCAGCCTGCTCAAACCCGGGGCCTGGTCCTTCCCCAACACTCAGTCCAGAACGAGAGAGGGCGCGTTCCCTGCTTCTCGAGTCTTCAGGTCAGCCATTGTCAGACCCATGGACTCGGGGGTGAAGGAGCGCGCCTGCTGCCCTGCTGGTCAGGGAAGAGACCGGACTTAGCCTCCAGCGGCAAGTCCCCGCCCCCCTCCGGCCCGGCTTGCCTGGGCAGGACCCAGGGACGCCACGCCTACCCACCTCACCTACAGAGCTCTCAGGGAGGGGCCAGGTCACACCATGGCTGGGCCCTCACCCTTACACCCAGAAAAGTCCTGTCAGGCAGCCTGGAAGGGCCCGGCCGGAAGACACGTGCCTGCCGTCAGACTGCTCTGAAGTGGGAACGGGGACCTGTGGGACCAGGGGAGGACACAGGCTGTGTAGGCCAGTGTCCACACAGCTCTGAGAGGGCTGTCCCTGCTCTGCACCACCTGGTCTCATAGGACATCACCCCTTGGCCAGAGACTGGACCAAGGATGGGAAGGAGGCCAGCCAGGGAGCGCCGCCACCCCCGCCAAAGAGGGTCCATTCAGGACTGACCCTGAGCCATGATGAACCAGTTGGGACCTTCCCTGGGTCTTCTAGAAACAAAGGCAAGGCTGCATCCCTCCCTACCAGAGACGACCTTGGCACAAAGATGGGGAATTGGTTGGTAGTCTATTATGCTGCCACAGAGAAACGTGGTCCCTAGCCAGGACCCGGAATGTGGAGAGGCCAGCAGTGAGGGTCACGTGGGGGGTGGCCTCCTGCCACTCAGCTCCCCGTGCTTGCTGGGCTGCTTCTCTGCCCATCCCTCGCTTCCCGCCGTTTGACCACTCAGTGTGAGACATTTCAGAGTCCTGCCCTCCAAACTCCTGACTAGTTCAGGGAGGCTGCCCCAGACCATTAACAGGTGCCACAGAAACAGGAGCAAAGGAAGGAGACCCCGAAGGCAGGAGGTGAGCAGAGCCAGGAGCGGAGGCTGAGCCTGCCCGGGAGGTGTCACTGCTCCTGGGGAGAGAGCAGGCTTGCCCTGGCAGGGGGCAGCAGAAGCCCATCACAGGGCCTGAGAGTCCTGGCAATGGTTGCCTTTCCAGGGGGGAGTCGGGAAGGCCCGGAGGCCCAGAGTGGAGGACCTGCAGGCCCCAGGGCTCGGGTAAGCCTGGGGGACACCCCGGCCTGGCAGAAGCAGGCAGACCTGGGAGCCAGAAGCCCAGCAAAGGACTGGGACCTGAGCACAGGAGGAAGCAGGGCGCGTGGGGAGCAGCCGGATTCTGGGTATATTCTGAAGGCAGAACTGCAGGATCTGGGCTGCAGCCGGCAAAGGGAGAAACGCCGCCACCCCGGGGGTCGGCCTGAGCCTCGGGCAGGGGCACGGCCATTCAGTGTCTCTTTGATTGCCAGCTGTGAACAGAAGAGTGAAGGCCATTGCTGGGCTGGGCTGTGCAGTTCATGGGGAGGAACTCCATAAAATAAGTGGAGCATTTTAGAATGTGTGCCAATCACAGCCCAGCTGGAGCGGGGAGCAGGAGGGCGCTCCGTCAGTGCAGGGCGCTCCATCGGTGGGCAGGGGCCTTCAGGTCCCTGCCTGTCCCCAGGCCCAGCGAGCACCCAGCAGCGCAGCTCTGATACTCCGTAAATACCGGCAGGAAGAAGCAGAGAGGTGGCAGCAGCTGAGCTCTTGGTAGGCGGCAGGTGCTAGGCCAAGAGCGCTTCCTGTAGGGACTCCATCTGCCAGCAGCCCTCAAGGTACACGCGGCAGCGCCATGTCCCCGGAGGCTGCCGAGGCTGCCGAGGCTGCTGGCAGAGAGCAGAGACGGGATTTGGACCCAGGCGATCCAGCCTCCAACTCACTGCTCCTGACCGCGTGCAACTCAGCCTCCGGGCCACACTCCAGGCACCGGCTGTCCTCTCCACTAGCCCTGGTCCAACCAAGCATCCACTCGCTCAGCCCTCCACCCTCCCACCAGATGGGCAGCTCTTATTGAGCACCAGCTGTGTGCCAGGTCAGAGCCGCAGTCGTGAACCCATCACATGCCAGCCTCCAGGAGACTGACACAGAGGCCCAGCCCCGGGTGCATGGACATGCGGCTGCTGGTGATGGAGCCACCCCTAGAATGAGCCGTCCTTGCCCGTGGGAGCCAGAGGCTGGCCTGGGGCGGCAGAGGACCTGCTCACGTGCTCTGCACGACAGGCTGACCCAGGAGGAGGACTGTGAAATTCCACAAAGCCCCAAGCTGAGGAATCTTCCAGCATCCAGAGCGAGCTCCCACGCCATGCTGAGGCCAGGGCAGCCCACACAGGCCTCTCAAGCACAGACGTTTCTCTGCTTCGTGGCTGCGGGTCTGCTGTCTGAGGAACCCCATCTTGCCTGTGTGGTGGCCATGGCTGGGAATGAGCACTGACCACCCACATCCCTGTCAGTAAGATGTGACGCCGGCCACTGCCAGGGAGTCCAAGGGCGGGCACAGCCCAGGCTTTGTTCTTCAGGGGTCTGGAGAGGTCGCCCCAGGCAATGCTCTCGAGGGCCCCAGGAGACAGCCTTACCTGACCTCCACTCCCACTTAAAACTGAACAAATCTCGACGATGACATGGGAGAGTCACAAAGGCCCACACGTAGGGACAGCCCCATATGGATACAGATGCAGATGAAAATCCCAACAGGAAGGTCCCACTCCATGCTCTCCTCTCAAGTGGCCAGGGTGTCCCCACCCACTACGCCCTCCCCTGGCTTCTCTGCACACTTGAGACCTGGACGGTGGGCAGCTCCCGACAGCAAAGGACGTGATTCTCTGATCATCTGTGTGTTCAAATCACCCAGGAGTCTGCAAATTAACCTAATCTGATTGAGTCGGCTTTGGGGGGGCAGCTGCCACCGGCCTCTCCAAAGTATTAGGTTTCCATCTCCCTTTCCTCGTGCTTCTGAAAATATTATTGGTATAAATTAGTTATAATTATCCACAGCTCTAATGTCGGCTCGGAAGGTGGAGCTTGGAAAAGGGAATTAATAACCACAGGGAGTCCCGGTCGAATCTGACAGGAAGCATGGGGGGGTCTCGGGGCGACCAGAGTCACAGCCACCAAGTCCAAAGGACTGTTCAGTTAGTCAATCTGGAATCTTCTATTTGGGTAGAAACCAGTGTGGGTAGTTCAGCCATGTTCAACCCCGACGATACCATGAAAGAGGCGGGGTAGGGGCATCCCTCGGCTGTGTGCCAAGGTCAACGTCACAGACCCCGCTGCCCCACTGACATGCCCCCCACAATCCCATCAATTCCCTGACGAGCAAGGGCCCCTTGGGCCTCTCTCCTTCCACAAGGCTGCCTTCTGGTCTCCGTCCAGCCCAGTGAGGACCACACTCGCCCCCCTGCGTCCTCCCCTACGCTGCTCAGCCGTGGCTCACAGGTGGAAACTAAGCTCCTGAGGTGCACTTGGCAAAGTGGGAGTTAAGCCCCTTCCTGTTTCATTCTGAAGCCCGAGTTCTTCCCCTAAAAGCAAGTCCCAGGAGGCCTGCCTCTGTAGAGCCAGGGCTCCGAGCCCAAGCCCTGGGTCCAAGGGTGGAGCCTGCCATTGCCAGCCCCTGGGGGACCTTGGGCACAGGGATGGGACCCTGCTGCCAGCAGCAGAAGCCCAGGACCCCGCCAGGACCAGGTTCCCCAGGTGCAGGAAGGATGCTCTGCCTCCCCCGCCTCTTCCCTGCCCCGTAGGCTACCTGTGCTCTGGGACTCTAGCGGGAACCAAGCTCCAAGAGGGCTACAGGACAGGGCAGGACCCTGAGGGAGCAAACCCTGGAAGAAGGAGGGCTGGGAGCCCCTGGTCCAGCCGGGGCCACGTGCGCTTGCCCCATGCACTGGCCTGGCATGGCTGGCCCCTCCCCCAGGGCATCCCTGAGGCTGGGAAGGAGCCGCTCCTCCCAATCACAGATTCTGGGGCTGAGACGTCTTTCTCTAAATACGTAAATTAGCTCTAATACCCTTATTTGCTATCGGTCTTATAAACCTAACACAAACCAGATGCGCCCCACTTCCCGAACCCCCACCCAGCACGGCCCAGCCCCCTCGGGGCTGCTTTGACGAACTGTCTTCCTCAGACCTGAGTACTCTGCTCCGTTCTGTGTAAACAGCCCCCGGAGAGGAAGAGCCAGGGGACTGCGCCCCAGAAGAGGCTGCCTGGGTCCCCAGCCCTCCGGGCAGTGAGCTCAGAGCTATGTCGCCCATCTCAGGGACACCGTGAGCCCTTTTCTGTTCAGCTGCTCACAGTATATGTGTTTGTAATTTAAAAAGCATTGATGATTTTTCATCCTTATTGTCAAAAGTAATGTTTTCATCTCTGAAATGCTGGAAAAGACAGACATAAAGACCTCTCCACAGAGGAGGCCGATGCCAGGAGCCCGGCCCCCCACGTGGCTCTGCAGCAAGGTCGGCAGTGTCCCCTAACGGGCCCAAGAGGAGGCAGCCCAGGCCTGTGGGCCACAGTCTCCAGCACAGGTTTCCAGCTCTGCTGCTGTGGTGAGAAAACAGCCACCAACAGCAGGCGGACAGCAGTGCAGCCAGGCACCCAGGACTCTTCACCTCCACACAGACAGGCGTGTGCTGGCCGCCGGTCCAGAGCAGCTCTGACCCTGGAAACCAACCCGAGCCACACACGTAGCCAAAAATGCTCTTCCAGTCGCGTGAAAAGAGCAAAACAAAAGGGAAATTAATTTTTAAAATACATTTTGTTTAACCCAATATATACAAAATACTTTGCGGCATGAAATGCAATATTAACGGTTACAGATGCGACGCTTCGAACGCATTTGTACCAAGTCTTTGAAATCAAGACCTTCCTGTGCCCACAGCATGTCCCAGCTCAGACCTGGGACACTTCAGACACCTGCGCCACTGTGGACACCCCCACTGCCCACAGCTGACAAGGAAGCAGCCTCGGCTCACTTGGTGACACAGGCTGTCACCAGCTGTCTCTGTGTTCTGCCAACTGTAGGTCACGACGCACATCTCACAACTCTGACGAGAAAGGGAGTAGACCAGGATCCAGCAAACAACAAGCACTTAATAAGTGTGAGCATTTAGGCCAGGGTTAGCCCAAGGGCAAGGCCACAGGAGAGAGAGGCTCTGGTCCGCTCTCCTCACCCACCACCTGTGCTGCAGGGGCTTCAAAATCAGTGACGCAGCCCAAGAGTCAGCCTGAGGCCCAGAGAGGTTCAGGGCCGACCCAAATCCACTCAGCCAGGAGGTCATAATAATGGGCATGGAAGCATTTGAAACTCATTTTCTGTTCACTGAAAAGTCAGTGAGTTTGAAGTCAATGAATGTCATTCACCACATTCATAAGTTGAGTAAGGAAAGCCACGTGATCACGTCAGGACACGCAGAAAGCCCTTGACAAAGTGCATGGTCATGGGTGGCGGGCTGCCTGGACCCCTCAATGTGACCCTGTGGAGAAAGGTCTTTGCAGGTGTAGTTAAGGGAAAGATCCTGAGATGAGGTCCTCTTGGGTGAGAGTGGGCAGAGCTGACCCTGGCACCCTCGTGAGGAGGCGGAGAGGAGCGAGCCGCGTGGAGAGGTGGGCACTGGGTGAGCAGCCTCCGTCGGGCCCCGGAGTCGGGAGGCAGGAGCGTCCTCCAGCAGAGCCTGCAGAGGCAGCGCGCCCTGCACCGCGCCCTCGACCTGTGGCCTCCTGACGGGCGGGGGCTTCTGTGGTGGTGGCCCATCGGTCACACCTCCACAGGAGACAGGCAGCCCAGGTCCTGACACTGCTCCTGGCTCAGGTGTGTTTTGCGCAGCTGCCGCAGGCCACACTCCTGACTGGGGACACATTGGGAGCACCATTAGCGTTGGCAGTGACCACCTTTTATTAGGAGGCCGCTAGACCAGACTTAGGACGCAACACTCACTGGACCCCTGTGGCCTGCCTAACCCAGTCCCACCCAGCAGCCACCAGCCTCCATGCCCTGCCCCTGTCTGGGCGGCTCCTTCCCTCCTCCCCTCCCCCTCTCTCCTCTCCTCCCCCTCCCTCCTTCCCGCCCCCTCCCTCACAATGCTGGCAGAGGGCTGCTGTTCTTTTTCAGCCTCTCTAACTTGCTGCACTCCAGAGTGCCAGCCTGCTTTGGTGGGCAGGTGTTTGATGGCAGCATCAGACACAGTTGCCATAGTCCAGAACCTTCCATATGTTTCCAGGAGCCATCGGCAGGAATGAGGACAGAAATCTAAGAAGACAAAATGTGAAAAAGTCCCAAACCCCAGCTCCTGATCCAAGCAGCAGGTCCTCAGAGCAGCCCAAGAAGGAGGCAGCACGGGTGTGCTGGGCCGGGTCTGCAGTGCACAGTCCCAGGACAGCTCGGGGCTGCAGGTGCTCCCCGGGCCAGGACCCCACCAGCCCCTGCTGGCAGGGGCTTCGTCTTCGACCCTGAGGCCTGGTGAGAGGTCTGTAGAACAGCAGCAGAAACCCCTCTGCCAGCCTGCAAGGCCTGGCCTCCGGGTTGGACTGTGCCCAGGTGGGTGTCCAGCTGTGGAGGGAGGGACACGCCACTTGTGTGCACACATGCCTGCTGCCACACCAGGGTGAGCAGGTGGCCTGTGCCCAGGCACCCAGGCCTCCTTCCTGAGCAACTTCCCAGGACCAGAGGCCCAGGTGCTCCTGCAGAGCAGGGGGAGGGCGGCTCCACCCCGTGGGACTCGGATTGGTCCGTAACTCCCTGGAAAGGACCGCAAAATGGTTTTACGGTCCACCTTTGCGAACTCCCGCCACGCTCCTGCCCCACACGCTCCATCCCCGCCGGCCCTCCTCAGGCTTAGAGCCCTCGGCACCCAAGCCAGGCGCAGGCTGCCCTCCCGCTCTGCTCGGCCTGCCAGGCAGGAGGACCCCGCGGAGCAGAGGGCTCTGTCTGGCTGGGCCTTGCTTTCTCCGCTGCTGTCCAGGGGCTGGAGGCCCAGCACACGGCAGGGCTTCCTCGATATTTCCTTAGTACATGATCAGAGCAGCCTACACCCCTTGTGATGCAAACTAAAGGCAACATTTGCTGAGATCAAAGAGCCACCTTCTAGATCCCCAGATTGTGTTGTTCCAGAATGTTCTTTGAAGAGCCTTCTCACTTCTCTAGAGCCCCCGATTTTCAGACACCCAGGCTGGCTTGTGGTTTCCACACCCATCCCTCTCACCCCTTCCCCACTCATCCCACCCATGGACCCTGCCCCACTCTGCACCTAAAGTCAGATATGCAGACACCAAGACCCCCTCTTCCACAGGCCCTGCTCCCCTCTGGTACCCACCCTATTCCAAACAAGGAGTCCACTCACATTTCCCTCCAGGAGTAAAATGGATCCCACCCCCTGGGTCTGAGCCCTGTGCCTGCTACCCAAGCATGGCAGCAACTTAATCCATCCCACATGGGGCCCTGGTGTTCATTGACCTTTGCCCTTTAACTCCAAGACCTGGCTGCCCTGGTGGGAGAACTGCCGTCTGTCCCTGATAACCTGCCCGACGTGATTCATCTGGACGCACAGGCTGCAGAGATGGCCGATAGGACGCTGCACTGGGGTCACGTTAGCAGGGCAGGACTCGGCCCACTGCCTACAAGACGCGCCCCGCGGCCGCGGCCCCTCGCAATCTGAAACCCTTCCCACGGGAAGCCTGGGAAAGCAACAGGCCAGGCAGGCGGTGAGGGCTCGCCCAGACGGCAGGCCAGTCCCCTCTGGAGGACACGCAGGCGCCTGCGCCTTGGAAACGTGACTGGGGAGAAACAGTCATGGCATCTGCCTCGTTCTTTCTTATATCCAAATACAAGCTGCCCAAACGGACCCTGGGGACCTAAAGGAGAGTCCCGGAGGTTAGGCCCCAGGGAGCTGGTATCCAGCCGCAGCTCAGGGCAGGACATGGGCCACCTGCAGGGGGCATGTGCACAGACTCTGGGTGCTACCGGGGCCACGTCCTTCCTGGGAGGTCAAGGCGTCACCCAGGCCTGGGTTCAAATCCTGGCCCCACCACTTCCCTCCTGCGTGGCTCAGTGCTCTCCACATCTCCTGTCCTGGCTCTGGTTTTCTCCTGGCACAGTGGGGTCAGAAGAGGGCTGCAGTGGGGATTTGGGGTGACTCCTGGGGCACCCAGTCTGGTGGCAGCAGGGGTACTATTTCCATCTGAGGCACATCCTGCCCTTCCTGGTGCCATGGATTCTCCCTACAGGAGAATTGAGTCCCAAACAGCAAGTCCAGCTCGCCCTGGTGCACAAGGCCTGCAGACAAGTGTCACTTCTGGCTCCCACTCCACACCACCTTCCACTCCCGAGCCCAGCCCTGGTTCCCTTGCCTGCAATCTGGGTCACTCTGACGCCTGCCGACTGAGCAGGCATCATTACCGGGCTCCCGTCCAGTGGCTGAGAAGACCAAGTGAGCTGCTGCCCCCGAGCCAGCTCCCTGCACCGCAGCCTGGGCTCCGGGGCGCAGTGCTCACCAGCTGCTGGTGGGAATGTCCAAAGTAGCCGCAGGCACCAAGTGGCTGCTGTCCACCACCGCTACCACCATCTCCTCCTCCAGTGCAATAAGGTCCACCTCCGGGAGGCAGGTGGGGTCACCCACAGGGCAGCCAGGGAGGTCTGCCGCCAGGGGCCCTCAGCCCCTTCCCCCCGCCTAAGAGATAAAGGATGGGTCGGCCTGAATCCTCCACGGGCAGAGATGTGTCAGACCACAGCAGATCCCAGGCTGCTGATAACCCAGAGGCCCCAGGGAGAGAGACCTCAGGGAGGGTGACACCTTGGTGGGGCTGGGAGACCCCACAGGGGGCCTTCAGCCCTGCTCTCCCCACTCCTAGGTCCCCAGCGGCCCCTCTCCAGGCACCAGGGGCCCTCGGGGACTTATCTGAATGAGTGGCCAGAGGGATGCTGGCCCCGTGGCTGCGAACATGCTGTCAGTCGCCCACTCACCAATAGCCCCCTCTTTCCCAGGAGTCGGCCCCGCGAACCCTCCTGCCTCTAAGACGCACTGGATCTGCGGCTCAGCACCCCACTTCTGGCCACTTGCTCTCAGGACTTGCTGCCAGCGAGCAAGGCTGGCGGTTCACAGTGGCCCGCAAGCTACCTGGGTTCAGCACAGGTCTGGGTGGTCTGACTCCTACTGGGGCTCGCGGGACGCGGGTCATCCCGCGGAGCAGGATCGCGTTGTTCCACCTCGTCACAGCTCCTCGAGGGCAGGGGACAGTTGAGCAGAGGACTCCAGGACCAGCGGCCCTGTGCCCCAGGACCAGCACCCAAGTCGTGTTAGGAACGGGGACGCCTGCAAGTCCAGGAGCAGGGTTACCTTGGGCTCCTGACCAGGTGATCCCAGGAAGCGAGGCTGAGAGGAGCTCAGGGCCGTGAGGCCGCTGTGCGGGGTGGCTGCTGCCACTGGAGAATGGACACCTCGCACCCTACAGGCTCCCGGCACCAGGCCAGGTAAGCCCCGCCGGGCAGGGCGCCATCTCCAGCTGACGCCAGGCTAAGTCCACGGCCTGAGGACGGCAGAGGAAGTCCCGTCCACGCACTTGTGTGCAACCCCCGGGGCCTTTCCCACTCCTGCCTGCCGCCCCCAAGCCGGGTTCCTGGGGTGAGGACCCCGGTCTTCACACACCTTCCGCCAGTGTGGCCATACACGGGGTGCCAGGCTCATACGCCAACGCGTCGTGCCTCGTGTCGGCAGCGGGTTGTTGTCTAGAGACCACTGTGCTGCCCAGCCTGCCTGGGGACTCATGGGCGCCCTCCCGCCTCAGCCTCCTGAGCAGCCAGGCCACAGGCCCACCACCCTGTCCCGATGAGTCGGCCACGTTTTAAAGCCGGGCACCCAACAAGCCAGCCCCCAGGAACGTGCCCAGAGTCATGCAGCTGGCTCCTCACCCGTGACCAACACCTGGCAGGTCTTCACAGGGGTCACGCTCAAGTTCCAAAGGGCCCAAGATGGCAGCAGATGCTGGCTCGGACCCCACTGCCTATGTCCTGGGAGAAGCTGCCGAGGGCCCAGCCACCCCTCTCCCCAGGTCCTCGACGGCAGGCAGAAAGAGCAGCCTGACCAGGAGCCTCACGCCAGACACTCCACCTTCAAACTATGAACTTCCTGTGAAGCAAACGGAACCAGCTTCTTACGCTGGAGTCGCCAAGAGGACGTGGGGTCACGTGGCCCAGAGGATAAACAGCGCTCTCGGCCCGGCCTCTGGAGATGCCCATTTGTCCTCCTCACTCCCGGGACACGTGAATGCCTGTCCGGACCCCACCCTCACCCCCGGCCGTCTCTGGGGAAATGACAAACACCGGATAGAGCCGGTGGGACCCCGGAGGCCGGATGCCCACCATCCAGGACTGTTTATGTCTGAGCCCGTCTTGGAAGAAAAATGTGAGAAGGCCTTTGCAGAACATGGTGGCCAAGCAAAGTCGCCCGTGCCAGCGCGGCCGAACACAATGGGGACGGAGGGCGGACGCGGGCGGAAGGATAGGGCTGGGCATGGCCCGCCTGGAAGCCAGAGGGACAGGTTCGACCCTTCCCTCCCTGCAGAGAGACCCGCTCTCGGGCCCACCTAGCGCTCTCTGCCACTCACGCCCCCTGAGAGCGGCACCAGCTCACTGCTTGGCAGCAAAAGCACAGGATTTGAGGCGACGGACCTCAAGATGGACACGCAGGAGTTGCCCCTGGTGTCCGTGAGGCCCCTGCCAGAGCAGGCCTCCCATATCTGTTCCTGCCCGGGGCTGGTGTGCACTCCACGGAAGGGCGGTGTCCCCCGAAAGGGAAGAGAGTCGCATCTTAACAGGAGCCAGGCTTCTTGTGATATCAACCCAGAAGAGAGCAGCCAGCTAGTCCACATCAACGGGACCCACAGGCCAAGTCCGCTGGCTCAGCCTCCGTGGCCCCTGAGACCCGGGGAGGCCAGCCGCTATGTGAGCCAAAAAGACGCCCCTGGGTCCTCAGAAGACCGGCCGGGGCTCCTTCGGGCCTGAGCACAGGGACTGCCTCGTGGGGTGACCACAGGCCAGGGGCTTTGTCCCACCCTACCCCATTTCCTCAACTGAAAAATGGATGCGGTCGTGAAATGGAAAGGAGGACGTGCAGGCGCTGCCCAGGCACGCAGCTGACCTCCTCAGACTGGAGGAGGGAGCTTGGGCGCTGGGCCCTGGACCCCCAGCAGCCCCCCTCCTGCACGGGGCTAGGCCCTGGCCACCAGCCCACGCCGGGCTCCTGCTGCTCCCCACCCTAGCCGGGTAGCCCCCTCCATCCTCAGAGCGCTGGAAGGGGACACGGGGGGGTAGAAGCAAGAGGGTCACGCCCGCTGCGAGGCATCTGGGAAACGGAGTGTCATTCGTGTGAAATGGGATGATACGGGTGGGGGGCAATGGGACAGAAGCCGTGGTTGCCTGCCCCCACAGAGAGGGAAGGCTCTTAGGCCCCTTTCTAAGAGGGTGACGCGGAGGCTCAGGATCATGAGGGAGCTCACAAGGCACAGTGCCTCTTCAGAACAGCCTGTGCCAGGACCACACACCTGTAATCCCAGAGGCTTGGGAGGCTGAGGAAGGAGGACCACAGTTTGAGACCAGCCTCAGCAGCTTAGCAAGGCCTAAGCAACTTAGTGGGACCCTGTCTCAAAATGAAAAAAAATAACAAATAAAGAGACTGGGGGGGTGGCTCGGTGGTGAAGCAGCCCTGATCAAGTCCCCAGGACCAACGAAGAAAGAGGGAGACAGATATCTCAGAGGAAGCCCGGGGCCTTGGGAGCAGGTGGGCATCGGAAGCAAAGGGGAATCCACTCCTGAGCTCACCCTGTCCTGGGCCCTCTCCCCCAGGAGACCACAGTGGCCGCGCAGGCGGTCCTCAGGGATGTGCTGCTCCGAGTGAGAGGCGGCCAGGGGGCCCTCACCCTGCTCACTTTTCACCCCTCCAGGGTTGAGAGAGGGACAGTGGGGTGGCCGGCCTCCTCCTGTGCCCTTCCCCAGGGGCTGCAGGGGACAGGCAGGAGTGGGTGGTCCACCTCTTGGCCTTCGTGGTAAGCGACTGATGCTCCTGAATGCCGGTCCCATGTCCTGTCCAGTGTGGGCCCAGCCCTGTCCACTCCCCCACCACAGCAATGAAAGCCATACCAAGAAACGGGGCCGTTCCCAGCCCCAGGGCCCACGAGGAAATCAGGCCACAGAGGCACAAACTGACTTCCCCGGGTGAGCTGGCAACCCCGGGGGCTTCGGGCCAGTCCTGTCATCCAGGGAAATGCCCGCGTGCACACAGTTCAGGTCCACCTCCTGAATTCTGAAGCCACCCCAGGCAAGCCCTGGATGCCACAGACACGACTTCAAAAGAGTGCGTCCCTCTGGGGGCTCAGAGCACCCATGAGCACCCCGGCCAGCCTGCCCCGCGCTCCGGCTACTGAGCTGCCAGCCCTCCAGACTCAGCTCCCCATCTAGCAACGGGGAGGTGGCCCTTCAGGCTCCTGGGTCGGTGCGGCTCTCCTGCTGGGACTTACCCTTGACTTTACGTTGACATAGATGTCATCGCACAACAATCAGATGCAAGAGGAAAGAGAGGGAGGCCAATAGGGAGGACTGGCCTTGGACCAAAAGGAGGCACGGTCACCCCCGGGCCACACAGCTGACCACATCACCACAGGGTCACATCAAGCAACAGAAATGTGATGCCATTTTAAAAATCACTTCACCTTTGCTCTCAGAGAGACAGGCAGGGACACACATTCCCCGATCCAGAGGCAGGGACGCTGCTGCGGCTGATGCTGGGCCGTGGGACAAGGTGTGGCGCAGTCTGGTCCCCAGACAAGCGGGGCGGCCCCGAGAAGGACAGAAGCACCACAGGCCGCAGGCTGGAGGCACCCTGGCCGTTGGTGGCACAGCTGGACCGCAGCGCAGCCCTGTGTGTAGGTGGCCTGGGCGCCCTGGACAGCCTGCCTGGGCTGCAGATGACCCGTGACTCTGCCGGCAGGTAGACCCTGAGGCAGACACAGACGAGGACTGGAGAGCCGGCTGCCCCTCAGGGGGCAACCGCACAGCAGGGGTGTGGAGTGGCGGAGCAGCCTGCTGCCCACAGAGCTGCTGGCTGCCCAGGGCCACCAGCCTCAGGCCCCTGGACACCACAGGAGAACTGGCTTCCAAGCTCCCATCTACCCAAGGGCCCAGAGCTCCCTGTCCCCTGGGGGAGGCCACAGGCCTCTGCACACTGCTTTCTGCCCCTCCTGGGTGGGCCAAGCAGCCCTGTGGTCAGGAAAGACCCAGGCAGGACGCCCCGTGGGGGGGGCAGGGTACCCTGGGCTCACCGGGAGCCTGGAGCCAGGGGAGGCAGGCACGGCTCCAGCTGTGGTCCTGAGACGGCACCAGCCGCTGTGGGAGTGGACTGACTAGTGGACTACCCGTCCCTTCCTGTCCACAATCTGCTCCCCTGGCGTCTAAGCAAAGCCCACGGAAGCCGGCATGGATTTCGGCAGAGCCACAAGCCTCCCCCGGACGTCCACCACAGCAGCAGCTCTGCCGAGTGGTGGGCTGGATGGCCCCTCGGCCTGACAGGGCTTCTCCATCCACCGCCGGCCCCTGACGCCTGCTGGCTGTCAGGCCACACGTCACTGGCGTCCATCAGCAGCTGGAGGCCAGCGCCTGCAGGGGTAGATAAGGCGGCCCGACCGGTCTCACTTCTGGTGGTTGGGCTGCGCTAACCCCAGGTGGGGCCTGCCGCTGCGTCCTGTGCACCCACATCGGCTCTCACGAAGGCCCTGGAGCGGGGAACAGGGTGCGCCTGGGCCGGCCGCGGGGGCTCAGACCTCGCCCGCACCCGCGTCCGCCCCTCCAGCCCCTGCTCACCGCGGGGGGCCCAGGGCACAACTCTTGACCCCATGGCCAGCCACTCAGAGGCCAACTGTCCGCTCACACCTCTGCCTCTGAGTGCACACCCACCGCCCGAGGTCACGGGACGAAGGAGGGGACAGCCAGCGTCCCCGCTTCTCTCTTGAAGCGTCATTCTCCTGTCACCGCCAAATGCCTGGCCCTTTCGCTGCCCCCACCTCCTCTCGTCACAGATGCTCTCCAGGAGGGTGCAGAACCTGCCAGTCATCCGCCCCTTAAGGGCATCCGAGGGTCACCAGGCCATATGGGGCAAAGGGTGACCTGGAGTAGATGGTTGGCTTTGGACACAGAAATCTACTGTCACAGCCCCATACTGTGTGACCTTAGGAGAGTCACTAACCCTCTCTGAGCATTGGTTCCTTCTGGGTAAAATAAATCATTGTCAGGGCCAGATAAAATAATGCATTTCCAAAAGTCGACATCGTGGATCTTTGGGTGGCAACGGGGGTGATTCTAGATCATCAGTGGGCAAACCTTTTATTTTGATGGTTAATGTATTTTAATGTTTATCAGGAGAGAGCAGAAGCAAAGCTTCCAGCGCATCGCTTTTCAGGAATTATCGCTAAGCATGTATTTAAGCGCCTTCCAGAGCAAATCCGCTCAGAGAATGCGGTTAGCAGAGTGGCCGGAGGAAGGAGAGCCAGCGGGAGCCGGCAGCAGTGCAGGGAGGCCCTGCCCGCCGCAGCCCTGGGCACCCGTGCCCTGCAGGCTCCCACTCTGCAGAGGGAAGCCTGCCAGAGCCGACTGTCCAGCGTGGCCAGCGTCCTCTGGGGGTCTGAGGCCCGCCCCGCCGGAGCCCCGGGGCCCCAGGCACACGCTGATCAGGAGCCTCGAGGCTCAGCCCGCTGCCCGCCCCTCTGGCCTCTCTCTCCTGCGGAGGCCGGAGCGAGGAGTCGCACACTTCACAGCTGAAAACAGCACAAACCCGTTGTCCTCCAGCTGAGGCCCGTCCTGAACTCCAGGTGGGGGTGGCTGCTGCTCCCAGGAAGCTTCCCGCCTTCCCTGGGCTCCTGCCCTCGCTCCTCGGGCTCCGCCTCCTCCTGGCGACCTGTGAGATCAGGCCGGACCAGATGAACCAGACCGTTCGTTCTGTGCGAAAATCCTCAATTCGTCCCCCTACGAGGTCCCTTGGCCACATACGGCCACACGTTCCAGGTTCCAGGGACGAGGAGGCCCTGTGGGCAGGCTTCCCGGGCACCTCCCCCTGCACCAAGTCACCAGGTCCCTGTCCCAGGCCCGGTCACGGGGTCCCAGCTGGCCCCTGCGATGACGGGCAGCTCCCCCTGGGCTCTGGGGGGCCTCAGGACCGCGCGCGCCACCGCCGGCTCCCCTCTGCTCCCGCCCTGGCGGCCCAGCTGCTGCCCAAGGCTCCTCTCGCACCCGACAGCCCGGCCACCTGAAAGGAAGAGGGCAAAGGGCCCACCTGCGCGAAGCTCCCGCGCCAGCTGCTGGGACCCCGAGCACCCGTCTAGGGCGGAGTGGACACCAGGCCCCGCCAAGGCCACTGAGGCCCTGGACTCCGCCAACAAGACTGCAGCCCCCACCTCGGCAGCCCTCTCCTTCCCTGATCCTCCCCTGCCACGGAGAAACGGGCGGGAGGCGGTGCCCTCCTCCGGGTGGCCTTCGTTGCGCCAAGGACACACACAGGCCGGCAGGGCCCTGCACGCAGGCCCAGGCACAGCCAGCACCTGCAGGCAGCAAGGAGCCGAGACGCCCAGGTCCAGCCCCCTGGCTCCACAGGCGCCGGGTGGGACTGTGGAAGGACAGGCCGCTCCCTGGCCTTTGCAAAAGCAGGTGGGGGTGACAGGCACCGCCGTCAGGGGCTCCGCGGCAGCGCCAGCAGGTCTCGACCTCAGGGCAGCATGCGCCCAGCTGGCTCAGACAAGGCCTTGGCTTCCTGGGACCGTGTGCGCAGGGGTGGCCGCCAGACCCATGTCCTGGAAGGCCTGAGGCCACTGCCACAGGGCCCTGCTCAGCAGGAGGCAGGCCAAGGTGGAGGCCCGGTCACTGTCAGCTCCCAGCCTCCAGAAGAGACCGGGGAGCGTGTGGCCCCGGCCTGAGTGCCTGCTGCTGGGACCTGCGTGGGCCACCCTGGCGCCCAGACAACCTGTAACCACCAGGGCTGGCGACTCTGGCCCAGGGCTTCACGACGCTGAGCGGAAGCCGTTCCCTCGGAAGCCACACCACGCCAGCCCCTCAGACCACGGCCTTACTTGGAAAGGGGCCTGAGCCTCCTGGGGGCCACCTGCACAGACTCACGTCCAGGCTGCCAGGGAGCGGCCCTGCACCAGGACACAGGCAGGCCGGGCTCTGCCTCCCCGGGACACGTGGCCCCGCTCCCGGGCACCTCCTCTCCAGCTGGCTGACACCGACCCCAGAGGCCTCTGGGGAGCAAAGTCCCCACAGCCTGCAGCCTGTGTCCTGCCCTGCCAAGGGCAGAAATGGCCATTGTTCTCAGCTGAGCGTCCAGGCCTGGCGCAGGGCAGCCCCAAGGCTCAGTGTCCACACTCACGGGCACACCAGCCGTCTCAGACCCAGGGTCTCCACGCCTCCCGCCTGCCTCCTGCATGCCACCCTCCAGCATGGCTGCCCTGGCCCGCGTCAGGCGGCCCTACAGCGACCCAGGTCCCGGCTCCTCCCAGCAGCAGGCATCGAGTCTGGGCACCAGCCAGGGAACAGGAAGGCAGGTGGCGAGCACAGTCCGCCTCCTAAGCACCTGGTCCGGAGGCGGACGTCTGGTACCTGCCCTCCAACGTAGGTGCCTGTCCCTGGAGCTGCCCCAAGACACAGGCCTGGCCACTGTGCAAAGGGGAGTGTGGCTTTCAGAGGGCAGCTGCCCCTGGCGAAATGCTTGCTGGGTCCCTCTGGGCGTGTCCCCTGGGGAAGGGAAGTCCAGGGCTCAGGATCTCCCAGGGGCCATGGAAGGGCTGAGCGGATCTGTCCATGACAGAGCCCACTGTGAGGTGGTGGGGACAGAGCTCCGTGACTGGTCCCCACCCGGCCCCCTGCTTGGGTCACCCCCTCTGGGGCCTCAGAGGAGTCCTGGAGCCGGCTAGCCCGGACCCCGCCTTCCAGATGGAGGGGACATGCCCCAGGTCACAGGCAAGTTTGTGAGGGAGGAGCCAAGCCACTGCCTGACCCCCCGGCCATTGCCTGGGCCACTCTGAGAGGCTGGACTCTCATTGTTTGGCTAATTACCGCAGCCCGGGCCTGCAGAGTGTCTGTGTGGGGCCACTGTGTAAACATTTCCTCTTGGGCCGAGCAGGAAGTGAAGGGATAGGAGGTCAAGTGACTTCACTGGGCTCCTGCTGCCCTGCCCATCATCCTGGAGCCCCTGCCCTGCCCATGCCTGCAGGCCCTTCTCCAGTCTCCATGGACAGGTCAGGGCCATGGCCAAGCGGCCATGAAGCCCCATCTCCTCCTGTGCCCTGTGCTGAATCCTATTCTGCCACCTCCTGGCTGGGTGTCCTAAGGAAAGTTGCTCAGCTTCTCTGAGCTTCCATTGAGTGGAGATGTGAGGACCAAAGGACACAAGTTGGCAAAGCATCTGCACAGACCCCGCAGACCCCTGCCGTCCTGGAACCTGTTAATCTCCTCCCAAAACCTCGTCCGCTGGGCCGCACCCTTTAGAACAGCTGTCTGTTCTGTGAATTTCTCCTCAATAAAGACGCATCCTTTTCCCCCAGACAACCCGCCCAGGTAGTGGCAGGGCCAAGAGTTAGCCTCAGCTCCACTCCAAAGCCAGGGGGACACAGGGCCAAGGGCTAGCCTCAGTTCCACTCCAAAGCCAGGGGGACACAGGGCCAAGGGCTAGCCTCAGCTCCACTCCAAAGCCAGGGGGACACAGGGCCAAGGGCTAGCCTCAGCTCCGCTCCAAAGCCAGGGGGACACAGGGCCAAGGGCTAGCCTCAGCTCCGCTCCAAAGCCAGGGGGACACAGGACCAAGGGCTAGCCTCAGCTCCACTCCAAAGCCAGGGGGACACACGCCCAGATCTGTCCAGCCCACTCCTGACCTCCAGGAGACTCATTGGCTCGTATGCACATCTTCTGAGAATCTGCTCCGTCCTGGGACCTGATGAGGAGCTCTCCTCCCAGAATCAACTCTTGCACTAAAAGGAACTTCAAGGTGAGTTAATCCAGCACTCGATGTAACAGAAAAGTAAACAGAGCAGAGAGGGTAAGTGACTTGCCTAAGGTCACACAGCTAATTAGAACCAGACTGGATCCACAATGAAGCATCCTGCTCTGCCTCCACGGTGGCTCCCAGATTCACCGTCATATCTCCAGCCTGCTCTGTGGCCATGACGCCAAGGGCAGGCTGGGTAGAGGCAGCTGTAACAGACTCGTGAGATGCCTAAGAGACTTCCACTCCAAGGCCCATTCCTGAGCTGACCACAACCTCGAACGCACCCAGGTCTTCTGAAGCCCTGAGAAAGGAGAAGTTGCTCTGAGACGTGCAGGGGCACTCGTGCCCGATTGCCTGGGCATCGGGCGACTTTCCCCATGTGGGCCGTGGATCTAACGCGTGTGCAGACTTGTATGATAAACAAGCACCAAACTTCAAGCAGGTTCAGAGGAGAAAACAGAAGAAACCCAGGCTGCCGGCAGCTGGCGCCCTCTGCTGGACGGGGGCGTGGCGGCGGCGTGGATGGCTCATCAAGGGCTCACCCGGGTCGCCTGACCCAGCAGGGCGGCATCCATGCTTCTCACAGTGGTCGGGTCTGCAGTTGCCAGTCATCTCAGAAATGCTCTCACAGTGCCATCTGCTCATTTACCCTCCAGCCCTCCGCCCACGTCTTCCTCAGGTCCCTGCTGCCTGCTGGTGCTGTTCCAGGTACTGGGGAGGCGGGACGCAGGACCGAGGAAAGGCTGCCTCCTCGCTGGGGCCACAGACCACCAGCCAATCAGCAAACCAAGAGTTAACAAGCAGTCAGGTGACGGCCCAGGCTGTCAATCAGTCGCAGAGGCCAGAGGAGCAGCCATGCGCCTGCGCAGGAGGGTGATGGGGCCAGGACCCCTGAGAGGGGCCCGAGGCCTGGTGAGGGCAAGTGCTCCGGGTGGGCCACAGCAGGGCGAAGACTTGAGGAGGGGCCATTGGCCAAGAGGGAGGAGGGGAAACAGGCCAAGAGGTGCCCAGTGGCCGTGCCCACCCCCCAGGACCTGTGAGCCAGAGTCGTGTACAAGGAAACATCCAGGAGATTCGCTGGGTCTCCCAGGGATGCCTAGCACCCTGGCACATAGGCCTCCTCAAGGACGGGCCTCCGGGAGGCCGGGGGCTGGCAAGACTCTAAACACCGAGTCAGGATGGAAACCCCAAACCCGTAGGAGCAAGCAGGGCCCGGCCTCTGGCGAACCGGCTCCCGCCTCAGTAGCAGCAGCAGCCGCCCTCACCCCGAGCAGCTACCGCACCCTGGCCCTCCACACGGGGTTGAACGGCGTCCCAAATGCAGGTCCACCTAGATTCTGGAGTGACAGGCAGCGGCCACGGCAGGCTCGGTTAGTAGAGATGAGGTCACACTGCGTGGGCTGCGCCTGACCCCGACTGCCCATGCCCTTCTGCGAAGAAGACGCGCACGGGGAGAGGGCCAGGCAGGGCAGACTAGAGTGACGCACCCCCAGCCGAGGGACGCGGAGGGACGCAGGCAGGAGCTGGAAGAGGCCGGAACTGCCCTGGGGCCTGCAGCGGCCCTGCCTCAGCCTGCCTCAGCCTGCCAGCGCAGCCCAGCCTCTCCACCAGGAGAGGACCCGTGGAGCTTGACACGCCCCAGCCGCGCTGACTCGCTCCCGTGGCCGCAGGACACTCCCATGGCCCTGGTGCACCCAGGCACATCCACGCCTCGGCGCTGGTGGGTGCTCCTGCCTCGCATCTTACAGAAGAGGAGGCAGAGGCTCCGGGAGGCTGGGCCACTGGCCTGACCCCCAGGCAGCCGACTCCACACCACCAGGCCACTGCTGGGCCCTGGCCAGTCAGGAGGCCCCTGGTGTGGCGTGTCACACAGACACTGTCCCCCACTGCAGACCCTGGGCCGACAACCTCGGTGCTGGTCACAGCCTCCCCTGGCTCCCGGCACAGGGGCTGGGACTTCTCTCCCTGGCTTCTGAGTCTCATTGGGTCACCTGTGTGGTGGCCACAGAGAAAAACTGTACCTGAGGAGCCAACGGCCTTCCAGATGTTTCTGAGACCCCAAAGCAGAGGCAGGCTTGAGCTCAGCATCCCAGTGTCCTGGGTTTGCCCCATCACCCTGGTCATCCCCCTCCCGTCCCTCCCAACCAGGCTGCTGGCCCCTTGTACTGGGCAAAGGCCTCGGTGTCCAAGGCCACCAGCTGCCTGGCTCAGTTTCCTCTCAGGAAGGGGCCCTGCCTCCCTTAGCCCAGGTCTCCATGACAAATGGCGAAGAGCTGACCCCTGGCCCCAGGGTCAGAGGCCACCAGTGCACCAGGGCCAGGGGGAGGGCAGGCTGGTGCTTGGTCAGCAGGTCCCAGGAGGGCCGGGAGGCAGGGCAGGGCTCTGGTCCAGAGGAGGCCTTTCCCTCCAGGCAGGAAGCCCGGCCCCCACTGCACCCACACCAAGGGACTGTTGAGAACAGCTTCAGGCCACCAGACCCGAGGACAAGGGCTCGCATTTTCTCACATCTATCCCGCAGTTTCCTAGAGAACCCTGGCCCAACCCTCCTGGCCACGGCCGGGCTGTCCTCATCCTCACAGCTGCGTCCCAGGGCGTTAGAGCTGCCCCTGCGTTCCCCCGGGATGGTCCCAAGTCCCCTCTCGGATCCCAAGATCCGTATGGGCCTGAGCCTTCCAACAGCGTAGTGTCCACCCATGTGCAGGCCACCGAGAGGCTGAGGGCAGGACGCTCGACGTAAGCACCACGTGACCCTTTGCCCCCTGCGGTCTCCAGACAGGGCGAGGACGGCGTCTGTGTGCTCCGGGCAGCACAGCGACCTTCCAGGTATTTTCCGTCCACGTCGGTGGAATCCACAGATGGAGAACCGGGAACCTGGAGGGAGCCGAAGGGCACCGGGCGGGGCCTGCGGAACAGCCCAGAGCCGCGCCCGGAGGCTCCCGAGACAGCCATGCAAAGCCAGCCTCACTGCGAAGTCACGGGAAGGAAAAGGTCACGGCCAAACCACAGAAATGGCTGATATCTGTCCATTGATGACGCCAAAAAACACCGACTCCACGTGCTTTAACCCCAGATTCATCTTATGCAGCTGAGAACAGGTCAAGGCCGTCGTACGTGTCAGCTAGTGTCCCTCAGCTAGGACGCCACCGACTGCCACCACCACCCGCTCTGTCCATTCTGCAGCTGCATTGATCCTCTACCTATGATCAACCTCTACCTGTGACCACCACACCTTAATGGACACATGGTGACAACTGATACATCCCAGCACTGTGGCAGCAGCTCTGTTGAGTTTTACATTCACACGCCACGAGCTCAGCCTGTTCAAAACCCCCAGTCCGGGGTTCCCCAGGTCACGGTTGTGCGAACACCCCGGTTTCCTCTCCCCCGAGCCTGGACCCATGGCCATCCCTCCCCACCCTCCCTTCCCAGCCCCAGGGGGCCGGACACGGTCAGGACAGGGTCCCGCCAACCCTGCTTAGAGCCACACCTCCCTCAGTTCCCGAGGTCTAGGTTCGTCTCTGCTGGGGTTGGTGGCCGAATGTCCTGCGGCCTGGCTGTGTGATGCCTCTTCACCCTTTCACTGCGGGTGGACCTTGGCCACGTCCGCGCTGGGCGCCATGAGCCCCCCTGCCCTTGCACCGAGCGGGTTCCTCTCTCCACGTCTCCCAGATGCCCAGATGGCATGCCACAGGGATTTCCAAATGGCCACGTGGGGAGAGCCAGAGCCTCATAGGCCAATCCCCACCCCGGTCATGCCAGCTGCCGGTCCCTGCAGCCACCTGTGAGGGGTGTGACAGTGGCCCTCTCCACACCAGGGGGGAGCAGCCTGAGCAAGTCCCGCGGGAGCGCAGAGCTGGGTCTCCACCTGGGGCCCCGCGGCCAGGGGTCCATGCCCAGGTTTCCAACCTGCCCCGCCTGAGTGACAGCCAGTACTGACCACAGGACAGCCCTGGGCTGGCACTGGGTGCCAACCCAGGCAGCTCAGGGCCCCGCCCTGCCATGCCACTAAACTCAAGTGCTGGTGGCCTCCTGTTCCCCTACCTGTCCCCACACCGGCCTCCCTGCCCCACCCACAGCAGATTTCCAGGTGCACCCTGACCGCGGGCCCTTCCCCGAGGCAGAGGGGCCACAGTTAGCTCAGCCCCCCAGCACTTTCCAGCCAGGAGAGGAAGGCACTCCTCACAGACTGACATCTGAATGCAGGAGGAAGAGGAGCCGGCCTCCGGGACGCCGGCTCCACCGCCCAGGGCCGGGACAGCTCCTGGACAGCTGGCAGAGCTGGGAGCCCCCACCAGGTCTCGTGAAGGGCAGGCGTGCAACCAACACTGGAGTGTGAGTCCGGGTGTGGCCTGGTCACTCTGGCTGCCTCAGACCCGGGACCCCAGACTCAGGCCCAGACGAGGCTGCACAGGGCAACTGGTCAGGCATAGGAGGGACCACAGCCAGACCCCACTTGCCAAGCACTGAGCATGTGCCAGACAGCCAGACGCTGGCCACAGGCTTGCCCCCACCCCTCAACGTTTTAAATTTTATTCTGGAATTTCACAGAGAATTGATATTAAAGCAGATGAGCCCCATAAAGCCGTGACTTAGACTTAAAAGCGTTAGCTTTTTGCCAGACTCTCTGTGGCACAGAGGGACAGTCCAAGGACAGCTGCTGACCCACAGCCCCCACTGTACAGGGCTTGGCGGCAGGCGTCTCCATGAGGCTTCCCTCTGGTGGCCACGCGCCGGGCACTCACCTGGAAAAGAGCAGGAGTCCTCGCGCCGTCCGACCCTGCCAAGGTGCAAGCCCACTGCCCCAGACCTGTCCGTCTCCTCTCCAGAGGGTCCCCACCACCCCGCCACCCCCACCCGACCCACATGCTGCCTCGAGGAGACCCCAGGCCAGGGCAGGGATGGTGGCCCCTTCCTGTGCAGGACACGCCCAGTCTGCAGACGAGGACACTGAGGCTGCAGAGGAAGGGTGGGGACGTGAGGCCCACTTCACACCTGGGCCCTTGCAGCCTGGCAGGAGGGAGCCCAGCGTGGCCTCCAGCTTCTGGCCACGACTACCTGGACGGTTGCAGGAAAGGCTGGGCAGCGTGCCCTCAAAGGATGTGGTGCAGCACCCAGACCCTCCAGGGCTCTCAGGCCTGGCTGGGCTGGTCAGGAGGGCCCCGGGCCCCCCGTAGACCACAGGAGGACATGGGGGCAGGGAGACGCAGGCCCTGAGGGCAGGTACAGTCGACCCTGTGGACTCTTTCCCAGCTGTGCCTTTATCCTGCACGGCTGTGTGTGGCTCTGCTAGGCACCCGGAGCCCCTGTTCTGCAAATGCTGACCAGAACCGTGGCGGCCACAGAGGCCAGCCACCGTGGGCGCTCGGGAGTGTCGGAGGCAGAGGGAACAGCACATTCAAAGAGCCAGGACAGACACGAGGGCACGTCTCCCACCTGGGCAGACACTGCCCGCACGCTGCCCACACACTGCCCCCCATCCACAGGTGAGGAAGGTGACTGCACTGGGAGGTGGGGACCCAGAAAGGCCCCAGGTGGCAGTGGGACTAGTGGGCCCTGGAGAGCAGCCTGGGGGGCCTGGACAGAGAGGCAGTGCCCAGGGCTCTGGGCACAGGAACAGCACCAGCCCAGGCCTGGGGAGTCCGCTTCCCTGGGTCCGTACTGGCCGGGACACCATTGTCCCCAGGGCACTTGGATGTACCTTCAAGGCACACAGCCTTGGGGTGCAGCAGAGAGAAGGGGACAGCCACTCAGTGCAGATGCTGTAGGAGCCTCCAGAGCAGGAGGCAAGGGAGGAGCCAGACACGCCACGTGGTGGACGGCATCTCTGCCGTCAGGGCCCACTGGGCAGCTGGAGGGGCCCAGGGGCAGGAGTGGGCCGGGCGGTGCAGGAGGAGATGGTGGAGCAGGACCTTCACCTGCGGGACCCCAGGGACCCCTGTGCAAGGCCACAGGGGAACTGGCCTGCCTGGAGCCCCAGGGGAGCCCCTGGGTGGGGGCTGCCCTGTGTCACTGTTGGACACCAACAGGCTCCAGGCTGCAGCATAGGTGCCAGTGCACAGCAGCCCCTGGTCAGAGGCCCAGCACCCACAGACGTGCGGAGGCTGTCCCACCCCAGCTGCACGCAGCACTGACACCCGAAGGCCAGCACTGCCCCTGGAGACCAGGAGCCTGTGCGGGTGGTAGGGCGGTCACACTGCAGGCTGTGACCTTGGCCTCCTGCCCTCCGGGAGTTTCCTGGCTGCACCTGCACTCTGCCTCGCTGGCCGTCCGGCTGGGTGCAGGGTCCACAAGCACCAGGGCCTTGCTGCCCCTTCACCCAGAGCGCCTCAGGTGCTTACGGGTTTGCTTGCTTTTGGGATGAGCCCCACCGCGGCTCAGGAGCCGCTCGGGAAGGCCTGCTCCCCGGCCAGACGCCTGCTGCTGGGTCAGCTGCTTTCTGAGGTCCCTCACCGGGTGTGACATCTGCCAGGGACGCGCTGGCTGCAGGCTGCAGGCGGGGAGGCCCCTAGCGGGGGGTGAGCCGGCCAGGTGGTGCGGTGGTGCAGGTGCCTCAGCCTGCCGGGCCGTCCCTGAGGACTGAGCCCACACGTTCCAGAGGATTCAGCCACGGAGGCCCAGGTGCCCCCACCCCACCCCTGCGCCTGTGCCCTTCTGGAAAGTTCCTGCAGACGCAGGTGCTTCTGCTGCCCGGCCCGGAGGCAGGCACTAAAGCCTCCCTTCCTCCGGGTTCCCACGAGAACAGCTCCCAGGCCAGGGAGTGGGCCCACCCTCTGGGCCTGCCTTTCCTCTCCTCTCCAGTCCAGGAACTGAGCGGCTCCTTCCCCACACGTGCCCGCAGGAGAGGAAGCGCCTTCAGCCCAGGTGGCTGGTGGCTGGGCTGGGGCCACAGGCTTCCTGCCCACCCTTCCCGGGTCACTGGTCCCCACTGCCTGGCACTTCACCAAGCAGACCCAAGTTCCCACAGCCGCTGCCAGGCAGACCTCCTGGACTTCACACACACCTGCCTAGCACAGGAGAGGGACCTCCCTGAAACAGGCGGACAGTGGCCATCTGCCCTTCTGCAGGGCAGCCCAGCACAGCCCCTGGGAGAGGACTGAGGAAGGGATGGAACCCACAGGGCTGCAGGAGGATTGGGAGGGACGGAGACCCCCACGGCATTCAGCCCCCCGACAGAGCTGGCCCTGCAGAGCCACGGTGGACCCTGGGGGCGCGATCCCTACCTTCCGCGCTGACCATGATGACCCCTGCTCAGACACGGCTGGGGCAGATGAGGGAAGGCCCTGGGCCAAGGTCTACCCCCACCCAGCAGGCCCAGGCGGGTGTCCAGCAATGTCCAGCTGACACTTCGGATAGGGCCAGCTGTGTGCCCGGGGAGTGGGGCTCCCAGCTTGGCCTGCTGCCTGGCCTCACCAGGAAGAAGGGCCTCCCCCACTGGCCTCCCTGAGCACAGAGGAGGGGGTGCCCCACCTGTTCCTCAAGCCCACCCGGCGCACCATCGCCCACCCGCCCTCGGCAACAGCACCACCTGCAGGTGCTGGGAGGTATTTTCCTTCTGATAAAGTGGGGGCAGGAGGCCAGCAAGACAGTGGCCTGGCTCCAGCAGCCCCTCCTGCAGACGCCCCCACCCCCAGGCCTCCCTCACAGAACCTCCCGCCCAGAGCCCAACCTGAGGCAGCCACACGGCGAGCAGAGGACCCTCAGCTCAGTGTGGTCAGGACACAGAGCACATCTGAGTCCCCTGCAGAGCCGGCGGGCGCTGAGGACCGGGGCAGAGCCGGGGTCAGGCCCCGCAGCCAGCCACCGAGAGGGACAGGGAGGCCCCTGCAGGTGCGGCGGTGCTTCTGGGTGCTGACAAGTGAGGAAGGTCGCTGCAGATGCTTACACGGACGTGCGAGTCACGCACAAGGAGAACAGCAGCCTCGCCGGCTGCAACATGCTGGCGGGGTTGCTTCTGGGGCAGGCTCTCCGCCAGGCAGTTGGTTAGACCTGTCAGCGCGCAGCCCGCGTTCTGCACCAGTCAGTTTTTCAGCTTGCCGCTTGAGGAACTATTTGCATAAAATAAATGCCTCCATCTAAGTCTGTGTCTTGACACGTGCGTGGCTAGTTTCAGATGGCTCCGCTAACGGGATTCTGAGCACTCCACGCACCAGGTGTTCCCCTGGTCCCCATCCAGGGAGCCCGTCTGATCCCGACCCCACAGAGCGACCAGGGCCCTCACCCGGCTTGGGTGTGCCCCCTGCCCGGCCCCCGGCCCCACCACAGGGCAGCCTTGGGCCCTCCTGGGCTCCCTGGCTGCCAGCGCCCTGCAGGGTCCCCACCTGGTTTGTGCCCCTCTGTCCGCCACCGTCTCCCCAGGTTGACCTTCGTTTCGCCTGGACCCTGACACCCCGGGGAGCCCTCAGCAGCAGTCCCCCTGTCCCCACACCCACGCTGACGCCAACAGGGGTTCCACTGACACGGTGTCTGCTGGGACTCACATGAGCTCTGGGCTCGCCAGCCTGAGCCTGGCAGGTCCTGCCCCGGAAGCCTCGGTCCCCCTCTGCCACAGGAAATCAGAGTTGCTGGCCGAGGCCGGCAGCAGCGTCCCAGCTCCCCGCAGGCGCAGGCCTGGGGGCCGCTCCAGACCAGGTTCCCCTCTGGGTCGCCTGTCGTTTCGGAGCTCAGGAGCTGGACGCCAGGAGGGCAGGGCCTGCCAGGTAGGGCACGTCTGGGCCGCTTCCTGCCTGTCTCCTGAGGCCCGTCCTGTACTCCGCCCTGGGACCCCAGGGTCCCCAGAGCCACGTTACAGGAAGGGGACTGAGCTCCTGGGTAGCAAGGACCCAGACTGTGTGGCCCTGCCCAGGCAACACTGGGGCCAAAGTGCTCTGACCTCCCCCGAAACGTCACAGGGCCTCGATTCCCCAGGAACGCAGAGTCCACCTCGTGGGACATTCACACAGGTGACGGGCAGGTGCTCAGGGCCAACTGGCCAAGCGCTCCCTCGGGGGTCCAGGCGGTCGTGCTGGTGGCCGTCAGAAGTGCAGCGGTCCCATGCTTGAAGCCGCCGCCCTTGCTGGTGCCCGGCACATTCCCAGTCCTGTGGGGAAATGCCTCTCCAGGCCAGTCGCCACCTGCACGGCCAGGCCACACAGGGAAGGCCGGGCACTTCAGAGCCGTGGCTGTGGCCAGGCTCAGTGAACCCTGGGAATCGCGGTGGTCTCTGGAGTCCCCCAGCAGGACAGAGGCCGTGAGGCATGGTCCACCGCTGCCCTGGGGAACAGCTGCTCAGTGTCCCCACACAGGCTCAGGGGCAGGAGCGGGGACAGGTGCCGCCACCCTCCCGCTGGCTCACCGCAGCCGACGGCCACTGACAGGACGCCATCCAGCCCCAGCCCTCAGGACCCAGCCCCACCCGGGGGAGCCCCCGCTGCCGTGCGTCCTGCCTGGTTAGGTCCAGTCTCCACACGTGTCCTGGTCACAGAGGAGCTGACCTCACGGGCACTCCCCAGCAGAGGAGCCAGCAGCAAGAACCAAGGCTGGTCCCTGGCCAGCTGGCACCTGGCCAGCACCACCCTGTGCCACCTGGCCGGTGTCACCCCTGTGAGGCCTCACAGCCCCTGGGTGATTCCGTCACTTCTGCTGCACAGGGGACACTGAGGTGCTGAGGGCTGGCTCCTCGCCCAGCACCAGCTGGAACGGCTGCCCAGACTGGCACCTGCACGGGCTGCGTTCTGCCAGCATTGGGCCCTTGCTAACCAGCCCCTCGGCCTGCACAGGGCGGGTTCTGCCGGGCTTGTGCTAAGGACGCGCTCAAGAGGTCTGGGAAGGCCCCTGGGGTGGAGGGCAGAGAGGCCGGGCCGCGGACCACCCCACAGCAGCCAGCCACGGAGCCCTACAGACGTCCCTGCACAGCCGTCCCCAGGTAAGGAGAGGCCCACTCGTGACATCTGGGCCACCGTGGCGACTGAGGGGCACGTGAGGCCACTCCCACCCCGAGACCCCGGGCCAGTCTTGGAGGCAACTCGGCCCAGGCTTGGCAGCTGAGGATGGCCAGGGGACGGAGTGGAGGACGAGGGGCTCCAGACCCTCTCAGGCCGCCATCCCCGCCGGCCAGTGGGCCGGGCCACCTGCTCCTCGGGCGCACTCAGGGGCCCGGCTCCTCCGCCCCAAGGCTCCGCCCCGAGCGCCTCGCCATCCTCAGCCTGCTTGAGGTGGGTGACGGTCGCCGTCACACCTGGCACACACAGGGAGGGGGAAGCGCGGGGAGCGTGCGCCCCCTGTGACCCCTGCTCACATTCCCGGGCGAGCGCTGGTCCCCAGCCACGGCCAGCGGAGCTGGACTGCAGCCCGGACAGAGGACAGAGCTCAGTGGACACGGCGGCCTCCACCACACCTAGGTCCGGGTCCTTAGCCTGGTCATCGGGCCCCAACAGGTGTGCGAGCCCTGGGGAGGACCGGGCAGCTGCTCTCCCAGGAAGCAGCCAGTGCTGCCCTGTGGGCCTCTCAGGGTCTCTGCCCCGAGCTCGGAACACGGCCCACGTGGCTGGTGCCGCTCCTCAGAGCCACTCAGGGGGCTGGCACCACCCCCACCGGCCGCCCACCCGGGTCCACACAGCCTCCTGGTCCTGGAAGCCTGGTAGCTCAGCGAGGCCAGAGGACTGGCTTCCCTACCCGTGCGTCCCCCAGGACAGCCCAGCAGCTCCACCAAAGCAGGAGGGTCAGAGCCCTGTCGCTTCCTCAGGGGAATCTGGTTCAATGTGGCTGGAGACCTGGGCGCTGCGGACCCGGGCACAAGCCGAGTCTGGGGTGTCTGCAGCCACCTGGCTCCACTGTGTGCCCTGTCCTGCCTCCTGGCCTCAGAAACGTGCCCGAGTGCAGCTGGACGTCCCCACTGGTCACCACAGGGCCCAGCCTGGTGCCTGACGGAGGCGGCAACTTGCTGGTCGGGCAGCCACCCAGAGCAGAGCCCGTGGACACGCCCGCAGAGTCAGCCCTCGGCCTTCTCGCCCAGTCCTCCTGCCCTCGCCCCGCCCTGGAGGGCACAGCATGGGAGCGGCAGGACTGGCCGCCCGCAGACGCAGCGGGGTGTGGGCATCCCACGTGTCCCAGGCAAGGCCTCCCGGGGCTCTCCAGCTGCCCGGCCCCAAGCCAACAGTGTCGAAGGGCCCTGTCCAGCCATGGGCTGGGAGGCAGTGACATTTCCAATGGACCCTGCTCAGGCTGAGTGCTTGGGGTCTCTTTCCACCCCAAGGCCACCCCGTGTCCACCCCGCCACTGCCTCGTCCCACAGACCAGGGGACGGAGGCCCCCGGAGTCAGGGGCTGGAGCCCAGGGCCCAGGTGCTGAGCTCTGCCCGTTCGCGGAGCTCGGGCAGGCCAGACACCAGGCCTGGCCAGGGCTTCCCTGGTGCCTCCTGGCAGTACCTGCAGCCT
This sequence comes from Sciurus vulgaris, assembly GCF_902686455.1. Lineage (NCBI taxonomy): Eukaryota > Metazoa > Chordata > Mammalia > Rodentia > Sciuridae > Sciurus > Sciurus vulgaris. The sequence goes on from NC_136478.1 coordinate 2,868,434, forward strand.
CGGGAGCACCCCCACTGTGCCCATCCCGCAGGTGAGGAGGCCGAGGCCGAGGTCCCGTGTCTCATCCAAGACCGGAAACGAGACCCTCCGCCGAGGGAGACCGGCGGCCTCTGCGCTGGGCCCCCACCTGGGGAGAGCACCACGGGCCAGTGCGGCTCTGGTCACCAGGGCACCATGCCCTCACCAGGGCTCAGGGGCACTGGGCCCTGCAGCAGCCGCCGGGAGAGGCAACGATGCGCCCTCCCAGCCAAGGGGCGCCCGGGCCGCATCCTGAACTGCCAATAGCCCCGGGTCATCAGCGGGGCCCAGGGGTCCTGGCTCTGCCTGGGGAGACCTGGACTCCCCCAGCTCCGCCACTCCTGGCTAGTCGACCCATCTGTGCCTCAGTCTCCCCATATGCAGGCGGCACTGAGCACCCAAGCACCTAGGAGCGAGAGGGGCCACCTAGGAGCAGCAGGCAGAGGAAGAGCCCGGGCCTTGCACAGTCCCTGGTCACTGGGGACTCCCGCCAGCAGTGTGGGGGAGCCCCAGCTGCTCTGCAGCTCCCAACCCTGGAGAGTCTGTCCACCTGTGACTTCAGACACACTGCTTGACAGCCACGTTCCCTGTTCTCCTCGTCTGCAAAGAGGAGGTGACAGTGGAACCTGCATCCTAGAGGTGCTCCAAGGATTCTGAAGACAACTAGACCCTCAGTATCTTCTTCTATCCTCCTGCCTCCAGTTCCTGTCCTCTGGGGTTCAGTAAGCTCTCTCGAGCTGCCCTGTCCCCTAATCCAGACATTCCCTCCAGCCCCTCAGCTTCCTCGGGGTCTCGCCTGGCCCCACAACCTCTGTGTGTGCGCCTCTTCCCTCCCCCCCCATGTCCTTTCTCTACACTGTGGGCCTCAGTGTCTCCCAAATGAGTGTAGAAGGCGGGACAGCTGCCAACCTCCACCCCAGGGTGCCCGTGTCTCCTGCTCTGTAAATGTTCTGGGGTTTCACAGCCCAACTGCCCAGGACTCCTGTGACAGGTGGCAGGAGGGGGCAGAACTGACTAGACCACAGAATGCAGAACGAGGAGGCAGCACAGGCCCGGGCGACAGGCAGGCCCCACTGCAGCCCTCTCCCCAGCCTCCCTGTCCTGCAGCATGTCCTGTGGCCAGAGGCTACAGCTAGGAGAAGAAATCCACATTCAGGGCCAGCAGGTCCCAGGCTTCTCAGTGGCCACTCCAGAACGGACCTGGAGGCCAACAGTCTGCAGATTCACTGGAGCCGAGCACACTCCTGCAGGCTGCCCGCCACAAGGCACCCCCGTCTCACCAGGAAGTGTGCACAGAAGTGCAGACCCCTGTGTTCCGGGCTGCCCTGTCCCAGGTCCATCAGCAGTGGGATTGGCCAGTCGGGGATGCCCTCCCTGTGGAATACAATGCTGCAAAGAACATGGAAAGCCATCAGCCAGGCAGGCGTGAGCACAGCACTGACCGTGAGGGGTGCCCCCGAGAGCTGGGGAGTGAGACTTCAGTGCCAGACCACCCTGCGTGTGGGGCAGCGTGTGCCAAAAAATGTCCCAGGTCACCTGTCCGAGGTTCTCCAGCAAGTGGCCACATAGTGGAGCCACCTGGGGGCTAGACTGGCCCGCTCTCAGGAACGTGGGGAGAGGAAGGAAACAGGGACCTGTGGGAAGGGGGTGCCCCAGTGCAGGGCGGCCAGCAAGGCCTGCCCTGGGCCCATCGGATGCCGCCCGCTCTGCCCACCCTTCCTGCAGAAGGAGGGTCCTCTGAGGGCCCAGCTGCTGAGGAAGGTGCCCAGGCAGCACCGTCACAGGGCAGAGTCACCTGGCGCACGTCCAGTGTCCCGCGAGGACGGGGGCTGTGTGCCCCTCTGCCTCCCATGGCCCGACCTCTGCACGCTCCCAGGCCGGGGTGGACACGCCAGACCCATGGGCAGGAGACGGTCACTGCCCGCCCGTCGTGAGACGAGTGTCAAGAAGGCAGCGGCCACGATGGCTGAACTCCAGCCCACGGTTCTGCCGTCGGCCTCACCGGCGCAGGACGGAGGCGTTTGGGTGCTCGTGTGTGTGCCTTGGAACCTGGCTGTGTGTCCTAAGGTCCAGCTGGCCACCGACTGTGGACACTGGGCAGGCAGGGAGCTGGGGCCCCGCTGGTTCCGGGGCTTCTCGCAGCCTCCATGGGGCCCATCTGCCGTGGCTGCTCCGCGTAGCCTCCAGGGCCTCTGATGTCTCCACTGGGGGAAGGCTGTCCCCTCGGAGGCTGGGAGGCTGGCGGGAGGACGGGGGCTCCCCCAGAGCCCCTGCCTTGTGTTCTGGGCTGTGACCTTTCGGGAAACCCCCACCCTGCCCGCCCCTTCCTTCCCACCCGCTGCTCCGCCAGCCTCCCACCAGGAAGTCCAGAGGCACCAGCCTCCTCCTGGCCTCCCTGACGTGCCAGCAAGGGCCGGGAGGGAGGGAAGATGGTCATCCTGGCGCAGAGGCTGCCGGTCCCCCAGACCCCACGAGGACTGCGCGGCCAGCGGCCTGGAGTTCTAGGTGGTTTCCAGGGCTGCGGCCTTCTAACCTCGCTCTCTTTTCCCATGTGGAGAGGACGCCCTGGCTCTGGCCGGCCTCCACCTGGCCGTTGCTGGTCGTCCACGCGTGGAAGAGGAGGGCGGGTGGGGTCCGGGAAGGCCGGGCTGGCGGGCAGGGAGCCCCTCCGCCCTTCCTCCACCAGCCGAGGGAGGGGCCTGCACAGGGCTGCGGGGGCACGTGCCGGGGCCGAGGCACGGGCACCACAGGCCAGGCTGGTCAGCGTCCTCCCTGTCCTCCTGAGGGGACCGGGCTCCTTCCCCCAGGAGATGCGCCCCGCCACCAGGAGAGGGTGGTGCGGAGGGCCCCGAGCTCCCCGCCTGGCCAGCAGCCCCGTCTCTGCTCCCTCAGCCTGTCGGGCGCGCGGGGTGCCGGGAGGCCCAAAGGAGGCCCAAGGCCTCAGAGAGCAGCTTCCAGCGTTGAGAGCCCAGGGCTGCCGTGCTGAGGCTCGGACCTCCATGAAGCGCAGAGGCCAGGAACTCTCTCCACCACCACCAGCCACCGCCCTCCCTCCTTACCTGAATTTATTCCCCATCTTGGTGACCTTCCTTCCAGATTCCTAGGTGGCCTCAAAAACTGCTGCACCTATGGGAGGAACACCTAGGCGAGAGGCATGTGCCCTTGAACAGCAGGAAGCTGTGCACTTATTATTTTATCCAGTTCAGAAACCTTGCCATTCTTCTCCGCGGGCACAGAGCAACGTCAGAGAAATCGGGGAAAGCTCCCTTTGCAGTTAACAACCTGCACAACTGTGCCCAGAAGCCCTGTTGCGAGTCTCATTCTTTGCTCAGCCTTGAAGGGAGAACAGTGTGAGCTGGCCCCTGGCCCAGGCAGAGAAGCACAGTGGAAAAGGACTGGAGCCGACTAATGTGGGAATCTTTGAAGCCACGCCCCAGGGCTCCCTGAATGCCCTAAATTCACTGATCCACCCCTCGAGTTGGAGGTGGGACCCGGAGGTCCTGGTGGAGCTGAGACTTTTCTAAGGTCACAGAGCTCTGCTAATGGTCAGGACTGGAACCCAAACTTCCCAGTTGCTGTATTTTAAAATGTAACAAAAAGGGCGAGGGTTTCCCCTTTCATGTGCGTTTTGGAAGTGTATTCTGTCTGAACCAACATGTCTAAGACCCAAACATGTCATCCACGTAAGAACAGAAGGGTCCACCGGCCTCACGGCCACGCCTGTCATCCCAGCGGCTCGGAGGCTGAGGCAGGAGGATGGAGAGCTCAAAGTCAGCCTCAGCAAAAGCGAGGCACTCAGCAACTCAGTGAGACCCTGTCTCCAAATAAGATACAAAATGGGGCTGGGGTGTGACTCAGTGGTCGAGTGCCCCTGGACTCAGCCCCCGGTACCCCACCCCCAAAAAAGAATATAGCGGTCCCCCGACACGCGCCTACTCAGGCTTCAAGGCAGGTTTGCCCTAACACGACGCTGCCCTCCCGCCGGAGAGTTCCACCTGCATTCAGAGCTCACAGGACGCAAGCCGGAAAGGCAGGTCCCCCACCAACCTGCTCCGAACACACTTGGATTTTTCTTAGTAGCAAAATCCAGTACCAGCTTTTCCACCTAAACTAAAATGAAACCGACCTCGCGGTGCCTGGGTAGCCCAGGCTGGCCTTGTGCTCGGGGGCCTGCTTGCCCAGGGCACTTATATCAAACAGAGTCCCTTGGGGACTCTGGCCAAGACTCCAGTGACGCCCCACCCTCGCTACCGGCAGAACCTGGGAGACCTGCTCTCCCAGCCGTCGCTGGAACACCTCCCAGAGCTGAGGCTGCTCATCACCCCCGTCCTGCGGTTGGGGTTCTGCTGGCTCCTGCCTGGCACGCAGCGCAGCTCAGGGTCCCCCAGACTCCCACGGGCAGGGCAGCCATACCTTCAGCAAGAACAGGCCCAAGTGGCCTTGGGCGTCGGGGCCCAGGAGACGAGGCCTGGACCCACCCTCCGTGGACGGGGAGGAGACCGGGAGCCAGGCCCAGGGCTCAGGGTCAGCCACACGGGCTCCAGGGCGGGGCCAGCTCCTCGCGCCCCGGGCCACCCCCAGGAAAGCCTTCCTCCCTCCCCACGACGGCCAGCGGTCTCAAGTCTGGGATGACCCTGAGGACAGTTCCAATCTACTACAATGCCAACTGGCCAGGATTTGGGGAGAGGTGACCCCATGCTCCTCTGCTCCTTCCGCCCCTCAGACCTGGAGCAGACCACAGAGTCAGCCAGCACAGAGGACATGCAGCTGTCCCCTAGATGGCCACCCTCAGGAAGGCCAGACAGCCCATTGGCCCCATGGAGGAGGAAACCGTCCCTGCCCCTCGCGCCCCCAGCCCTTGGCGGTGACAGGGAGAGAAGCAGGCTGAGCTGGCCCGTCTTCAGAGTGGGACAGGTGGGTGGCAATGAGGCCGGGGGGGGGGGGCGGGCACCCTGCCGACGCCGCAGGGCTCCCTCAAACTGACCCAAGGGGCGCTGGGGACACAGGAGGGGCCCTGCTGCCAGGTCCTGCCCCAGGGCTGAGCAGCCAGCACAGAGAGGTGGGTGGCCGTGGGCAGCAGGAGGGGAGGTGGCAGCCCAGCTGCCCCGGAGCTCCCTATGGCCACAGCTCCAGACAGGCCTGCACTCTCCGCGGGAACTTGGGAAGCCCTGCCAGATGCGGGCTGCCCCTAGGGCCCTCTGGAACCTCTCAGAGGGGCCTGGGAGCCGGCCAGGTGGCCCTCCCTGCCCACCAGGACCCAGGCCTGGAATCCCGCCTCAGATCCTGCAGCCCCTCGAGGAAGCCGCCCGGAGCCCAGGGCCTCACAGAGGGGCCCTTGGGACCTCAGGGACAAGGACAGAGGAGCACTTGCTTCACAAGTTGGCAGGTGAGATTGGGCACTTAGGAACATTGGCCAGTCCAGGCAGAGGCTGGAAGAACCTGGCTTTGTAGGAAGCAGAGTGGAGGGAGGAGGGAGGGATGGGCAGCATGTGGGGGACAGGGAGGGACTGGGAGGCGTGCACAGTGAGGCAGCCTGTGGCCTCCGCCGAGGCCACCCAGCCTGGTCTGGAAACACCAGTGCCATGCACCAGGGACGGCCCCGCTGCCCAGGCCCCACTGCCCTCCACACACGCCAAGAGGGAAAGAGGCTGAGCTGCCGGCCGGGGTGGCCAGCAGAGGGACGTGCAGACACGCAGCCCAGGGCAGCCCCCAGGGCACCTGGGTCTTCTCGAGGCTGCGCTGCCCTCCGGTGGCACCTCCTGTGGCCTTCACCCGCTGGTGGCTCTGGACGGCGCTGTCACCAGGCTGTCCTCAGAGCAGGCAGCCGCGCACGTTGGCCCAGAGCCGAGTGCTGACCAGGCAGCGGGTTTATTCAACACGCAATTTTAATGAATTCATTCTCATAATGTTTTTGGGACGAAGACCCAAACCCGCCCTGAAGCAGGTCACTGTGCATGGCTCACCTCTCCCGCCGCAGCTCCGGCCACGGCCTCTCCACCCAAGACGCGCTGCCTGCGTCCAGCCGCGGCTCCGAGGACTGCTCCCCAGAGACACCACGCTGGCCGCCAGGCTCCTGGGCCGGTGCGACCTGGCAGTGGGAGGAGCAGTGGCGGCACAGCGGAGGGCCCAGGACCTCCCAGCCTCCTGGAGACTGAGGCGCAGGGCGGGAGGAGCTGGTGGCCCAAGGTGGAGCCCAGGCGAGTCAGACCCAAGCCAGGCAGAGGGAGCGATCCCTTCTCCAGAGGGACGGTGCAGAGCACGCGTGAGGAGGCAGGATGGGTGTGGGGAGGCTTCCGGGAGCCAGTCTTGGGAGTAGGCGGTGTGCAGAGGTGAGGCCAGAGCGCCTGCAGCCCTTTTGCCACCAGGAGGGAAGACGAGGCAGAGAGAAGCAGCCAGGCGCCCAGCAGCACAGCCAGGCCCAACTCCCGCGCCTCCACCTGGGCCCAAGGCTCCCCGCTCGGCCTCCATGGGCGAGGACCGAGGGGCTCAGATCCGCCGCGCCTCCTTGCTGGGGGCGCGAGCGGTCACACCGGGCCCCAGTTTCTTCAGATGTAACGTGTGGCCCACGAGAAGGACCCGGGGCCTTGGCACCCCGCCTGCCCCTTCCCGTCCACCCCAGCCACAGAGACGGGAGGTCCCCAGGACCCCACGCAGAGGCCAGCACGGAGCACCTGGCTGCCGGCTCCTGGAGGCCACGTGTGCTTTGGAAACACCCATGTGCCCCTCCACCCTGGGCGTGGGGACCACGGCCGCAGCCGTTGATGAGGAGAAAAGCAAGGCCCAGAGAGGTTAGGCTCCTTGCCCAAGCTCACAGAGCTGGTGGGCGGCGGGTCTGGCTTGTGCCCCAGACAGCATGGCACAGGTCACTAGTGGCAAGCACACCCCGCCATGGTGACGGCGAGCCTGGGACCCAGGCCCTTGGGGAGAGCTGCCTCAGCAACCGCGGCAGCTACCAGGAAGCGGGCCCTCGTCAGCCCTCCGCAGACCCCGAGAGACGGAGGTGGCAGGCGGGCGCTCGCTGTCCAGCAGCCCTGGCTGGCTCTCCCCACCCGGCTGGTGGACCCGCGGAGTCCCAGCCACCCCAGCCTGTGCCTGGGACCCGAGAGCCGCCCAGGGCACTGAGTTCCCAGTAGCTTCAAAGGGAGCCGCAGCAGCCAGGTTCCCAGGGGACAGGGACAGCGGACGCAGCCGCCCAGCTGCCAGACCTCAGAGCGTGAGGCCACTCTTGTCCCACTGCGGCCTGCAGCCGGCGCTGCTGGGAGTCCAACGGGTTTCCTGGCTGTGGACCCCACAGAAGCGCCCAGAAGTCGCATGCAGAGTGAGTCCCGCCTGGAAAGGACCCCAGGCTCTGGCGATGGCCCCGGCCGGCCATGGAGCCCATGGCAGCCCGGCTAGGGCCAGGAGCTGGGGTGAGGCCCAAGCCGAGGCGGGCGTGGCTCTGGTCGCCTCTCGGTCCAGCCTGCAGTTGAGCAGTCACTCCGAGGTTGCGTGGCCTCCCTCACAGGAAGGGAGGCAAAGAGGGCTCGAGGCCCAGGGCGTCCTCCGCAGATGCCAGACTCTCCGGAAGCCCAGGAGGGACACGGGAGGGCCGGGGCCAGAGCACCGTGCCCTGAGGAGCGTGGCTTCGAGAGGGGGAGACGGGCGGGGACTCCACAGCCTGCACTGCCCAGGGGAGGGACAGGCCAGGGAGCGGGAGGCCGGGCCGGGCTGCTGCTTCCTGCGGGTGGACTGAGGCCGGGGCGGGCGGCTGTGGGACTCGCGTCAGGGCAGCAGGCAGAGGCTGCCGGGGGCAGCCCGTGGAGCAGCCCCGACCCGGCCTCCACACACGGCCTTCTGGGTGGCTGCTGCGCAGTGAGAGGCGGTTTGTGAGCAGATCAGAGCCGTGTGCAGGGCTGGGGCCGCTCGGCAGAGGAGCACCTGTCCAGCCCGCGAGGCCCCGGCGCTCCGGGCTCCAAGACACATGTGCAGGAAGAAAAGGGCGAGGCCCCGGATGGAGCCACGGACACCCTGGGACACGCGAGGCCAGCCAGGTCCACCCTGGTCCCCTGTCCACCCTGCTCGCCCATCCACCCCACCAGGCTTGCCTCAGCAATTGACGTAAGTCCAGCAGGAGGGCCAGAAGATGGGGCTTTGGGGTTTTTTGAGTTTGGGTATTTGGGGTGCGAGGGGGGTCATTGCCATTGTTGGATTTTTATTTGGTGGTGGTGGTTGTTTCTTTAAGACAGGATCGTGCTGGATTGCCCAGGCCAGTCTCTCCTGCCTCAGCCTCCTAAGTAGCTGGAGCTGCAGGCAAGCGGTATTGTGCCCAGTTACAAAAATAATACGATTTATGTTCAGGAAGTCTGGAGAGCAGACTGTGTAGGAGGCCCGCGGTTTCTCTATCTTGTTGGTTCCACTGGGCACGGATCTGCTCCCAAGGTCACCTTACAGTCCAAGGTGGCTGCTGGAACTCCAGACATCACAAAACCATTCTCGCCAGCTAGAAACAGGAGGAGGACGATGACTTCCGTAGACCCGTGCTCCTCAAGGACGCGTTAACCCATTCTATCACCGCGGCTTTGTTACTGTGTTATATCTAGGGGCGAGAAGGCTAAAAATACAGTCTGCGTTCTCATGGATAAAAAATCGTGGTTATCTGTACAATGGAGTTTTACTTGGCCACAAAGAGGGACAAAATTCTGTCATTTGTAGGAAGATAGATGGAGCCAGGGGACACCAGGCCAAGTGAAGTAAGCCTGGCTCGGAAGTCAAGGGTGATGTCTTCTCTCACGTGGAGCTGGAGTGGGACAGCGGGGAGGCGGGGTGGGGCTCGGAAACCAGAAGGGAGAGCAGTGGAGGGAGGAGGGGAGGCAGGGAGGCCAGACTCCCCGGGCGCCCCACGGGCCCTACAATGCAGATGGGGGGGACCCCACGGCGAGTCTACCCTTCACTACGCGACGGCCGACGAAGTGGGTCTCTTCACATACGGTCCCCTCCCCAGTGGTGTCCACACGGCCAGCCACGCGGTTCCTGTCGCGAGGGACCCTGGGGAGCATGTGGTCTCTGCCACGCACCAGCCCGAGCGCCAATGTCCCCACGATGGCCAGCCGTGTCCGAGGGCCTCCACGGCCCCTGTAGGAGCCGAGAAGAGAGGACAGGCGGCTGGGCAAGAGGCAGGAGCAGGGTCCACACCCTGGCGGCCCTGCCACCCCGCCACCCTCACGGGGCTCCCAGGAGCAGGTTCTGGCATGAAGACCCACGAGCGACCCCACACGGGCGGGGCACGCAGCCGGGCACCTGCCCTCCCATGCGCCGTCGGGAAGCCCCTGGTCAGCCGTGCGAGCAGCCCCAGCGAGGGTGGGGCTGTCCAGCCCAGGCGGCCACCAGAACGCTGACCAGGCCTGGGGACACCCTGCCTGGACAGCCTGGAGATGCAGGCACCCCCGTCCCTTGGGTCCTGTCTCTAGGTGTCCCCAACATGGCCGGACCATGGCCTCTGGCTGCAACTCTCACCAGGGTCCTGGACACCCTCCCAGCTCCGCCTGACTGACTCCTGGATGCTCACAGCCCCTGGGACGCTGCTCAGCACCCGGCTCTGTACCAGTGCGACCAGGAGGCCAGCAGGGCTGAGCAGAGGACTGCAAGGGGATTTGCAAGGAGGCCGGAGGCAGAAAGCAGCTGGTCAGCTGGCCTTCTCCAGGGTCCTCTACCCTCAGTGGGGGGCCTCCCCACAGGAGGAGTGTCCCTCAGTGCCTCGAAGTGTGCAGGCCTAGAGCTCAGCGTCTGGGGTGGTCGGAGCCTGGGAGCAGCTTCTACTGCCAACGGACCAGCCGTGGCCTCCTGAGGTCCTGCCCCCAGGTCCTGTCCCACCAGGTCCTGTCCCCCCAGGTCCTATCCCCCCAGGTCCTATCCCCCCAGGTCCTGTCCCCCCAGGTCCTATCCCTCCAGGTCCTGTCCCCCCAGGTCCTGTCCCCCCAGGTCCTGTCCCCCCACGTCCTATCCCCCCAGGTCCTGTCCCCCCCAGGTCCAGTCCCCCCCAGGTCCTATCCCCCCAGGTCCTGTCCCCCCAGGTCCTATCCCCCCAGGTCCTATACCCCCAGGTCCTATCCCCCCAGGTCCTATCCCCCCAGGTCCTGTCCCCCCAGGTCCTGTCCCCCCAGGTCCCGTCTCCCCAGGTCCTGTCTCCCCAGGTCCTATCCCCCCAGGTCCTATCCCCCCAGGTCCTATACCCCCAGGTCCTATCCCCCCAGGTCCTGTCCCCCCCAGGTCCTGTCCCCCCAGGTCCTGTCCCCCCAGGTCCTGTCCCCCCCAGGTCCTATCTCCCCAGGTCCTGTCCCCCCAGGTCCTGTCCCCCCAGGTCCTATCCCCCCAGGTCCTGTCCCCCCAGGTCCTGTCCCCCCCAGGTCCTGTCCCCCAGGTCCTGTCCCCCCAGGTCCTGTCCCCCCAGGTCCTGTCCCCCAGGTCCTGTCCCCCCAGGTCCTGTCCCCCCGGGTCCCGTCCCCCCAGGTCCTGTCCCCCCAGGTCCTGCCCCTGCAGACATGGGCCGTGAGGCAGAGGCCCAGGTGCCTCTATGAGCAACCAGGAGAGGAGAGAGCTGGGGATGAGGGACAAGATGAGGAGACCGAGCGAGAGACACAAAAGACAGAGGGACAGAGGACAGAGGGACAGAGGACAGAGGGACAGAGGGACAGAGGGACAGAAGGACAGGGATGAGGGGAGAAACCCTCAGACAGTGGGAAAGACAGAGGCAGCCAGGATAGCAGCAGGGGAGATGGAGACAGAGGGATGGGGAGGCCCACGGTGGGTGGACGGAGGGGAGGCTCGGGCAGCCTGGAAGGGGCAGCCTCGCCCCCACCTGCCACCTGGGCAGCCTTGGGGCCACACACTGGGTACCTGACCACACTTTCATGAATGTGGCGCCAACTCCTCTTCCAGGAGCATGGCGCACTCCTGCCGCGAGACCAACCTGAGTCCAGGGCGTCCGCCCTGCGGTCCCACACTGGGCTTTTGCCCTGGACTTTGAGTCAGCCCTCTCCCTGCCAGTGCTGGCTGTGCAACCTTAACCAGATGACTCAACCTCTCTGTGCCTTTATGATCTTAACTGGAAAATAAGGCTAATAATCCACATTGTGGGGTTAGCTTGAGCACATAGTGAATTAAGTCAGGACTGCCTGGCAGGGAGCAGCGTCCCTCTGCGTGCTCACTCTTCCTTACTCAATCATTCAACTGGCTCACTCTTAACACACTAACTCTAGGAAAACTCGGAGACTGTGATGTGCACGAGGCGACAGGACAACACTACAGACCATTCAGAGAAACACCCCCGGGGGCCCGGTGTGGCGGCCACGCCACCTCCAGCAACGGGGAGGCCGAGGCAGGAGGAGCGTGAGTTAAAGTGAGACCCTCTCTACATAAGATGCAAACAGGGCTGGGTGTGGCTCGGAGGTCAGACGCCCCTGGTCCCCGATACACTCCGAGGGCCAATCAAAACTGCAATGCTAAAGACAAGCGTCCGGGCAGCCGCGGAAGCGGACAGGAGAGGCAGGAAACCAGACAACAGGGGCAGGAGGGGGGTGGAGACTGAGCCAGCAGCGAGGACGGCCACCTCCAGGTGCGGTGGCCGGAACTGCAAGTGGCCGGAGGTGCTGCCCAGTGGCACTCGGCTCAGGCCAGAGACAGAGGTGACTGAGGCAGAGGACACGGGCCAGCACGCCCCGGGACCCTGGCCCACACAGAGGACGGCGCTGGCAGCAAAGGAGGGAGACTCCAGCGCCGAGGGGCCAGGACCCCAGGGACGCCACGCGGTCAGCGCCAGCTCTACAGGGGACACGGCCACCCAGCTGTCCCCCAGCACCCGAGCCCTAGAGGGGGCACCGCTGCAGCAGGCCCCAGCCCCACAGCACAGGGACGGGCAGGGACAGGCTGGCCATGCCACCCACTCTTTCCAAGTGTCTGTGGGACATTCACCAGCTGGACCAGACCCCAGGTTGGAGGAAGCCTCCACACCCTTCAGAACACAGGAGGAAATGTTGCCGCAGGACCTGGACGGGACGGTGCTGCTGGCATGGACACAGGAGGGGTCCTCCAGAGGCTGAGGAGGCCGGCCAGGCCCTGGGCTCCGAATCCCCGGGCCACCCTGAGGCTCTGGGCCTCATGGGACCTGGTGAAACCTGGCCATCTCCAGGGTGGGACCAGAGGCCTCGATGGCCTGGTGCCTGGACCCCGGCCCCACTCTGGGGCAGTCACCTGGAGCCAGGACCCCAGGCCCGCCTTGGGGCCGGCAGCCTCCCATGGCCCGGGCTCCCGCCCTCGACCTGGGCTTCCTCCGTCGACCTTCCCTCAAGTTCCCGCAATCCCAGGAAGCCCTGCAGGCAGCTCTCTGCTGGAGCTGTTTTCCTGCCCACTCACCAGGCCAGCGCCTGCCGGCCACAGGCCCCCGCAGCAGGCTAAGGCCCTGAGCTGCTGGCCCCCCTGAGGCCTGGGGATGAGGCCCATAAGCCTTCTGACCCGTGGAGGGCCGACCCTTATCAGAACCAAAGCCCCAGGATGGACAAGCCCCCAGCCCCAGGGCCCAGGCCGCCTGCTCCGCCCCAGCTGCTCCGCGGAGCCCCGAGACCCCAGCAGCCCCGAGGGCGGCCCGCCTGGGCCAGACGGCGCCCAGTTACCTTCTCAAGGAAGACGCCGCTCTCCCTGCAGAGGGGCAGGGCAACTGCAGCAGGCAGCGAGGCCACAGGACAGCGAAGGCCGCTGGCAGCCGGGTCCCCACCCTCCCACCCTCAGCCACATCACCCGGTGGAGCCCCAAGTGCTGCTCAGACTGTGGACAGCCCGGTCGGCAGCGAGCAGCAGACCCACCGAGCCAGAGCACGGGTCCAGGGGCCACTCCGACCCTCAGGCTCTCAGCCTCCCAGGGAGAGGCCTGATCTGCAGCTGGAGGACTCCTGAAGGCCTGGCTAGGCTGGAGCTGACCGCGGCCTAGGGAATCCCGGCAGGATCCACAGACTGTCAGCCACACGACCTCAGCACCTCGGAGGCCGGCAGCGGTGGCAGAGGCGCTGAGGGCCAGAGGGGCCGGGCGGTGGCAGCGCGGCCTTGGGGTCCAGACAGCCCACTGCAGACTCACCCTTCCTGCCACGTGCCTGCGGCAGTGCCCCTGTGCTGGGACGATGGGGACACCGTCACGGCAGGAGTCCAGCGAGAGCTAGCGGCCGGACCCGGGCAGCAGCTGGGTCTGGGCAGAGAGACCCCAAATCCTGGGGGGCGGGTCCGCATGACCAAGGGGCAAGCTGGCAGCTCCACGCCTCCTCCAGACCTTTCCAGTGGACCTCCACTCCGCCGCCAAGAGATCCGCACCTGATACACTGGGGGCAGACGCCCCTCAGCCGGGCCAGGTAGGGACACGGTGCCGCCCCCAGCTCTGGCCCCGGGGGCCATGCTGCCGCCCCCCAGGTGCTCATCTGGAACGAGCCCCTGCCGGCCGTCACCAGGGAGGTGGCAGCCCTGTGCTGACCAGGCCATGCCAGGCCCAGGACACGAGCCGGAGTCGGCCCCTGGGGCAACACCAGGCCCCTGCCCCGGAGCCACCCAGGTGCCCTGCAGCGTTCCAGCCACACCTGCAAAATGACCTTCAAAGTGGACATGGACGCGTGGACAACAGCAGAACCCCCGGAAACACGGGAGAGGGCCAGCTTGAGGAAGCTGGACGTCGGCGCTCCTGCCGCAGGCGCCCCACGCGGGGCCGTCACAAGCTGGGACCCCAGAGGGAGCATGCGGCGCTCTGGGCACGTCCCCTCGTCTCCCCACAGTGCCAGCCGGACGCTGTCCAGCGAGCGTCCTCTGAGCCCAAGCGGAGGCCCCGCCCACGTCCACAGATGTGCTGGACGGACTTGCTGGGTTCTCGGCCCCACCAGCCCCCACGCGGGTTTTCACGGGGATCCTGGGCTGGGGCCAGGTCATCTCCAGAGCCCCAGGACAGCTGCCCGCCTGGCGGCTCCAACCAGCCAAGGCGCGGGGCGTGGCAGGAGCCTGGTCCCGAGCCCCGTGGCCTCGGGGAGGCTGAAGCCGCTCTGGGCCCCGCCGCCTGGTGTTGGCGAGTCTGTTTGGAAGGCTCCCCTACAGCCGTCCAGGGCCTCCTCCCCAGAGGCCGCCGCCCTCCTGGCCGAGCAGCACTGTGTTCAACAGCGACACCGTGTGGTCACCACGCACAAGGGCACCTCCGAGGGCCACATGCGATCTGGAGGCCATGCCTCCCCTGGGGCCACTGCCCGCCCCTTGGACGGTAGGCAGGGAGGGTGGACCTCGAGGGCATCCACAGGGAAGGCACCTGGGCCTAAGTCACGGCTTTCCTAGGGAGGGGACATGCCACGTGCTGGGGATGGCCAGGCTTCCCGGGACTGGGCAGCACGCGTTGGATCTGTGAGCCGTGGGTCTGGGCCCTCGTTACAGCCCTGAACAGACCCAGGTCCCGGGGCCGACCCCACGCGGGGAGTGAGCCTCACCCCACAGCAGTCCTTGCGGGAAACTTCCTGGGGTCATCATCGGTCTTCATGGGAAAATGAGACCCGATCTGCAAACGCTGAATCATCGCCATCCTGTGCAAAGTCCCAGGGGTGGCGAGGGGCACAGGCTCGTGGGGCCCTGGCCAGCTGCTCCCACACCCCCGCCCCTTCCTGTGTGCGGCGTCCGCAGGCCCCTCTCCTAGCCTGACCTGCCCTGTTCTCTGCTCCCTCTGTTTTTCTGACAACAGCTGGTTGCCAAGGAAACCACAGCAGAGCCCAGAGCCAGGCTGGATCTGCACTGCAAGGAAACGCATCCCTCTGGTCTGCACGCACAGCAGCCTCCTGGCCTGACCTCAGAGGCCTCCAAACTAAGCAAGTCCACCACCCACGGCCCAGGTCTCTCCCTGGAGGCTGAGTGCAGCATGGAGAGGGCAGGGACAGGGCCAGGGGACAGGCCAGGGGACAGGGCCAGGGGGCCCCACAGCTCTTCCCTAATGCAAGCTTCCCTGGAGGTGTGTCCTCTGACAGCTGAGACTGGTGCCCAGGAAGGAGGAAGGGACCTCAGGAGCCGCCTCTGCACCAGGGTTGCCCTGCCCACCCCACCCCTCCCCCAGGGCCAGCCCCGTCCTGCCTCCCGGTAGCCAAGGTGCTGTGGTGAGGAGGCACCACACATGCCCAGCGCCGGGCTGGTGGAAGGGTGTTGGCTGTGCCTGTGGCAACAGCTGGCTGGTCCCCACTGTTGGGCAAATGTCCTGTGGCACCGGTGGTGGGCACTGGGCAGCTCCCACTTTTTGTCTAAAAGAGGACAGTAGCTATGAGCATGCTCGTCCATGTCTTTGGGTGACTGGTGTTTGCTTCCCTTGGGTGGGTGCAGGGCAGAGGCACGGTCAAAGGAGCAGGACACAGGGACACATCCTCACCTCCCAGAGGGTTTGTAGCAAATTTTTCTCCTATTGAACGGGAAGAACCAAGTTGTTCTGCATTTCTGTCAGCACTTGGCACAGTCTGTCTTCTCTTTAGTCACTTTTCCATCCCTTTCGTCTTGTGACTGGGGAAACCAAGGCCAAAGAGACACACGGTTCCAGGGTCCCCACCATCTGCCCCTCTCTAGTCCAACCCACTTGCCTTATGGATGAGACGAGCGGCCCTGAGAGGGAATGTGACTTGCCCAAGGTCACATGTCAAGACAAGCCACCAGGCATTCCGGCCTACGTGCACTCAGTGTCCTTTCCTTGGCCCCAAACTTCCAGGTGGCCACGGTTCCCCAGGCATGATGCTGGCCGGCAGCGCAGCATGGGCTGGGAGCTCATTAAACTGCATCCCTCCCTTCCTCAGACCAGGCCCTCCTCAGCCTGTGTGGCCTTTCCTCCGTCCATGTCGTTCTTGGTCTGCTCACCAGAGGGCGCCAGACGCACGCGGGCCTCCCCGGAGCCCAGCACCAGGCTCCTCTGAGTCCCCCGGGTTGCTGCAGGACCGGGTGGGCCAGGCCCTTGGGCACCGATCAGGGCTTGGGGAAGGGACATCGTGACCAGCAGGGAGGCAGCAAGCCGGGCCCAACGCTCCCCTGGAGAGCGGGGCTGCCCGCTCCGCAGCCCCAAGCCGCCCCTTCTCCCAGGGAGCTGGTCCTACAGCACAGGTTCTAGGGACAGCGCAGCCCCAGGGCTCCCTGGGCTCCCGCGCCTGAAATGGGGACAGCCAACGCCGTGCTTCCAGTGGGAAGTTGTCTCATCCCTGCCGTCCCCACGCGAGCCCTGCGCACTCTGGACCCATGGTCGCCCTTACTCCTGTCCTTGGCAAGGAAGCCCAGGCTGAGAGAGAGCCTGCTACAAGCAGCACCCAGACCCGGCCCGTCTTCCGGCTGTCCCCTGCAGTCCGCCTGCTGAAGGAGGCATGCCACCTGTCCCGGGGGCCGAGTCCAAGCAGAGGCACATCCTCGTGGAGCCGGCGAGGCACAGGAGGAAAGCCTGAGCTCCGTCCTTGCTGCCTGAGGACTGGACGGCTCCTACAGCGCCACCCTGTCCCATGCTCCTGTCAGCTCTCGAGCGGAGGCGGTACCCGGCTGTTCATGAAGCAGAGGACAAGTCCACGTCTGTTTGTATGATGTTGAGGGTAATGATGACGGAGATGGTGGTGACAATGGTGGAGACGATGGTCATTTTGATGATGGAAGTGGTGGTGGTCATGGTCATGGTCATGACAATGATGGTGGTGACAATGATGGTGTCGACGATTGCAATGGTGGCAATGATGATGGTGGTGGTGATGGTGGTGGTGATGATGGTGGTGATGGTGGTGGAGATGGTGGTGGTAGTGGTGGTGATGATGATGGTGATGACGGTGATGATTAGTGGTAATGATTGGTGGTCCTGGTGGTGATGGTGGTGATGGTGATGGAGATGGTGGTGGTGGTGGTGGTGGAGATGGTGGTGGTGGTGGTGGTGGAGATGGTGGTGGTGGTGGTGGTGATGGTGGTGGAAATGGTGGTGGTGGTGGTGGTGATGGTGGTGGTCGTGGTGGTGATGGTGGTGATGGTGGTGATGTTGGTGGTGGAGATGGTGGTGGTGGTGATGGCGATGGTGGTGGTGATGGTGGTGGTGATGGTCGTGGTGGTGATGGTGGTGGTCACGGTGGTGGTCAAGGTCATGGAGATGGTCATGGTCATGGTGATGATGGTGACTATGATGGCAATGACGATGGTGACGGTGATCAAGGTCACAGTGATGGTCTGAATCGTGAGACCACCGGTTGCTGGTGCTCGTAACACCGTCACTGTCTGCGCTTCCGCATCTCATTTACTCTTCCCGCCACATAAACTCCTAAACCACGAGCTGAGCCTGGCCGTGTCTCCCCTCCACAGCTGCACCCAGGGCAGCAGGGTGGATTTGGGCATCTCCCCACCACACCAGGGCACAGCAGAGTCAAAGGGCCTTCAATGGACGTGCCTTCTGTGGTCCTGCAGCAGACACAGAATCCAGAGGTCTCTCTGGGAACCTCTGAAAGCAGCCAGGCCACAGGACGAGGGTCCGAGGGCGCAGAGCAAGGCGATGGACTCCCGTCCCGTGGCTCAGACGAGCCCAGTGCCTTTGCTGCACAGAGTCCCAGTGGAGGTCTGGGGACCCTCCGTGCCTGCCTGGGCTTCCTCTGCCCTCTTCTCTTCTGTCTTCCGTGTGGTTGTTAGAAGGTGTGCCCCTGCCCGACCCCGGGAGGGCGCCCAGGACGAGGCCTGTGCCTATTTCATCTCCTCCGCGTCCTCTGTGCTGAAGGCTGGCTGCCCAGCTGTGCCACGGACGCTGAGAGAGGAAGCCCTCCATGAGGTCCCCATCCCTCCGTGAGGCCACAGTCCCTCCGTGAGGTCCAGTCCCTCCGTGAGGCTCCCATCCCTCCATGAGGCCCCAGTCCCTCCGTGAGGTCCAGTCCCTCCGTGAAGTCCAGTCCCTCCATGAGTCCCCAGTCCCTCCGTGAGTCCTCAGTCCCTCCATGAGGCCGCAGTCCCTCCATGAGGTCGCAGCCCCTCTGTGAGGTCCAGTCCCATCCTCTGAAAAGGTCAGTGCAGCTCCGAGGCTCTGAACTCGGAGCGGATGTGACGCGGGGTGGAGGAGGGGAGCCTCAGGCATGGGTTCTGTGGTCGGACTCACAGGGTGGACTCCAGGCTCGCAGTGGGGTCACATGACGTCCCTCTCAGATCCCCTGTGGGGACGCTGGTACAATGACCCGGTCCCCTCAGGGGGTCCTCAGCCCTGGGGATGAAGCACAGGCTCCCAGCGAGACCTTCCCCAGAGGCACCTTCCCCTGCTTCCCCGGCAACGCACTCCTGGCACGGCGCCTCGGTGTCCCCAGCCCGCGTGTCCCTGCAGCCCCTGCTGGGCTGTGCCCTGGGCTCCGCACCCGCTCACTGAACTCCAGGCGAGGTCTCGGCCGGCAGCTTCCTCGGCACCTCCGCAGCGCCAGCCGCGGCCCTGCCAGAAGCAGGCCCAGAGCACCGCGGCCAGGGAGTCCCAGGCCTGTGTCAGGGGCACGCTCCAGGGCGCCACAGGAGCACCACGCCAGCCCGACCGCAGGCACAGCAGGGCACTGTGGGCACCTGGGTGCAGTGGGCACCTGGGTACAGTGGGCACTGTGGCCCTGTGGCAGCAGCCGAGCCCTCTGGAAAGGGCACTGTGCTGGCCAGCGCTCAGCCCAGGCCCGCAGCTGCAGTAGCCCTGGCCGCCGTCTGTCCCCAGCCCTCCCCTGCCATTGGTTCCGAGCCCAGCGACCTCTGGGTTCACCTCGCGGTCACTTCGGTTTGCCCCATGCTCTCCACATTTGACGGGAAATGGCCGGGCCCTCCGAGCAGGGCTTCTCCTTCGTCGTTGTGCTTCTGTGCTTAGGGACAGAATGAGGGCAGTGTCCATCGGTCTGCTTGCCAAGGGGCGGTGGGCCCGCCGGTCCCGAGGACGGAGCCTGGACCACGGGAGGGCAGAGCAGGCCTGCGGTGGCCACCCAGAGCGCGGGCAGAGAGCTTGCCGCGTGGCTGAAGCCGCTGCCACGCCCGGAGTTCATCGCAACCTCGGCTCCGAGCCGCGGCCTCACCAGCACGTCCACGTCGGCCCTCGCGGGTGCAGGGTGGCCTGGCCACATGGCACACGAGCCCTGCCACTCAGGGAGCTTGGCCTGCTGAGCGAACGTGAGGCCAAGGCCCTGACCACACCTCAAGGGACCCCACCGCGTGTCCCACACCCCACCGGACACCGCAGCCCCGTCTCTGTCCTCAGGCTTCTCACTGAGTGGCCATGACCAGGGTACTTGACCTCTCTGTGCCTCGGTTTCCCTGTCTGTAAAATGGGTACGAACATCACCCATTACAGAGTTGTGGTAAGGATCGGGGGACTCGATCAGCATGAGGACACCGAGCAACAGCTTCGGTTCATGCGCATGGGGCTCAGCAGGGAGCCATGGAGCCCTGCAGAGGGGTGAGCCCGCGCCTCACTGCCGTGACTCCGGCAGCAGGTGACTCAGAGTTTGCTCCACAGGCTCCCCGGGAGACACCTCCAGTCAGCCAGACCACCTCGCCTGGGACAGTACGTGGCATGACGGAACAAGGACAGGCAGCTGGCCCTGGCCAGCCCTCCCACCCTCTCTCCAGGACGAGTTCCGCCAGACCTTCCTGTTAAACACAGGATAAAATGCTAGTGAACTTGAAGACGTAGCAAGAAACACTCTCTGCGGTGAGACACAAGGAGAATAGGGGCTGAGAAAGAGGAGCAGAGGCCTCTGGCCGCGGAAGCACGCGCCTGACTGTCTTGCAGGCGAAGGCCTCGGGTGGAGGCCGGGAACGGAAGAAACATCTGGAAAATGTCCAAGTGTGATTAGGGGAAAAACCCTCTAAGCCCACAGAGCTAAAGAGCTCAACCCGCGTCAAGTACAGGAACCATGCGGAGAACTTCCAGGCAGCACAACAAGCCACTGCGAAGAGCAAGGGGCCGAGGATCCCCAGAGCAGCACGTGCAGGGGCACCAGGCGGGAATCCAGGGGCCTGCGCCTCTCAGAAGGCCATGTCTGCACATGAAGCAGGAGAGGCCCCACGAAGGCAGACCGGGACGCAGCAAGTCCCGGGGACGTCCCAGAAGTCACCGCAAAGATGGAACTGAGTAGCCAGCAACAGGGGTCGCTGTACTGTTAGAATCCTGTCCCTCCAAGAAGGCAGAAAGGCAAAGAGGTCAAAGGACAAATGAGATGCATAGAAAGTGCCATGCAGTTGGCAGAACCAAACTCCACCACGTCAGCAAGCGTTTTCAAATAAGTGACCTTGGCCAGGCGCGGTGGCTCGCCTGTGACCGCAGCAACTCAGGAGGCCCAGAAAGGAGGATCTCGAATTCGAGGCCAGCCTCAGCACTTACTGAGATCCTGTCTCAAAATAAAAAGGGCTGGGGGTGTAGCACAGTGCTAAAGCCTCCTTGGATTCAATCCCCAGTACCAAAAAACAAACAAAATTAAAATGTCTAAACATGCAATTAAAATCAGACGCCGTGAGGCTGGGTGAGAAGTCCGACCGTGAGAACCCTCTCTAGACAGGGACACAGACCCTGGGAGGCCAGGAGAACGGTACCAATGCCTCCCAGGTGGTGCTGGCCACGGACAGAGTGGGTCTCTAGCAAGCGCTCCCCAGGACAGAAGGCCATGCGTCAGGATCCTGGGCGGTTCCGTGTGCTCACCAACAGCAGAGCTTCCGAGACGCAGGATCAGACAGGCTGTGCGGGCAGGTGGGCCTCAGCCGACCACGATGCAGAATCACGCAGGCATGGAAGACGCCAAGCACAACAGCCAGTGCCACCACGCCCCTCCTGGGTCCCCAGTGAGAGCAGACGCCACGCCTGCCACGGTGAACAAGCAGCGTTCTGTGACCACAGTAAAATCTAAGAGACCAATAACGAAAGAATCTCCAGGAAAACGCAAGATCTGGAATGTGACGGACACGCTTGTAAGTAATGCACGATCAGAGTGAACGCGAGAACAGAAGCCAGAAAATCGGTGAAAATGAACCTGCCCATCCAAGGACAAGGGACGGGAGCCCCGGCCAGCGGCTCCTCCCCACCCAGGAGGACAGGGGAGGCCGAGGCCAGCGCAGAAAGGAAACACAGAGACCAAGGAGACGGGGGACAGAATCAGGCAGCAACGCAGGAACCCAAACACCCAGAGGCGGCCACGTATACCAATGCGGTCCAGGAGGACAGTGGCCACCCAGCTTCAGGACCAGGGGTAGAGCTGTGGCAGTCAGGGCGAAGAAAGGCCCGGCCGTTCGGTCAGCTGACTCCCAACCAAGGCACAAAGGCGGATCCTCGGAGAAAGCGATGTTCGAAAAAATCCACAACCCCACCCTATGGGCACGCAGACCAGCCCAGGCGGGTAGCACAGGCCCGCGTGAAGTTGGACACCACGTGAAGAGAACGTGCCCAGCAGAAAGGCTCACTGCTTTAGATGAAAGGGCACCCAAACAGGACCGTGCAAGGCCACGAGCCTCTAATCCTGGAGAGGAAGGCCGGCGGCCAGAACACGGAGCGCTCTGGCGAGGGGAGTGGACCCACCCTTGACAAGGAGCGGGTACCAGACCCAGTCCAGCCTGTGTGGACGCTGGGAGCGTCAGGGGCAGGGACGGAGCTCACAGGCTGGATCAGGACCAGGAGTGGCGGGGCTGCCTCCTACCGCGCCTCCCTCAGCCAGAGGAGTCTGCCTGCGGGCCCCTGTGACCACAGGGGACACCCAGGCAGCCAGGACCACGTTCCTCCCTCGGGTCCATACCCAAGACAGCTGCGGACTCCCTGGTGCCACAGGATGACACAGGTTCACAGGGTCCAGCGGGAGAGCGTGACCCCTCAGGCATGGAGGGGACTGGGACGGGGACAGGAAGGATCCGGCCAGGGCCAGGGCAAAGCGCAGAGTGTCCCCCCCCCACAGCACGAGGTGGTCCTGCAAGGGCTTCACCCCACTGTTAATAGACCCTTGATGCCTAGTCACCCACACCTGAAGGGGACAGGAATGGGCGCTGGAAAAACACACTGTGTCCAGCACTGCCCAGCAAGGGACAGATGCCGTCCTGGTCAGCGCCTGCTGGGGAACCAACGCCTCACGCCAGGCCCCTGGAACTAAGTCTACTTCTCACCATTCTGGGGAGCACTGGGCGGGCAGCCCTAGACCTGGGGAGACTGCAGCCCTTATCTGGGGGGCTTACAGCCCTTGTCCTGGGGAGCATGCAGCCCTTGTCCTGGGGGCTTACAGCCCTTGTCCTGGGGAGCCTACATCACTTGTCCTGGGGGGCTTACAGCCCTTGTCCTGGGGAGCCTGCAGCCCTTGTCCTGGGGGGCTTACAGCCCTTGTCCTGGAGAGCATGCACTCCTTGTACTGGGGAGCCTGCAGCCCTTGTCCTGGGGAGCTTACAGCCATTGTCCTGGGGATCCTGCAACCCTTGTCCTGGGGAGCCTGCAGCCCTTGTCCTGCGGGGCTTACAGCCATTGTCCTGGGGAATCTGCATCCCTTGGCCTGGGGGGCTTACAGCCCTTGTCCTCGGGGGATTACAGCCCTTGTCCTGGGGAGTCTGCAGCCCTTGTCCTGGGGAGCCTGAGGCCTTGTCCAGGGAGGCTTGCAGCCCTTGTTCTGGGGAGCCTGCAGCCCTTGTCCTGGGGAGCCTGCACCCCTTGTCCTGGGGAGCCTGCAGCCCTTGTCCTGGGGGGCTTACAGCCCTTGTCCTGGGGAGCCTGCAGCCCTTGTCCTGGGGAGCCTGCAGCCCTTGTCCTGGGGAACCTGCAGCCCTTGTCCTGGGGAGCCTGCAGCCCTTGTCCTGGGGAGACTGCAGCCCTTGTCCTGGGGAGCCTGCAGCCCTTGTCCTGGGGAGCCTGCAGCCCTTGTCCTCTGGAGCTTGCAGCCCTTGTCCTGGGGAGCCTGCAGCCCTTGTCCTGGGAGCCTGCAGCCCTTGTCCTGGGGGGCTTACAGCTCTTGTCCTGGGGAGTCTGCAGCCCTTGTCCTGGGGCACTTATAGCCCTTGTCCTGGGGAACCTGCAGCCCTTGTCCTGGGGAGCCTGCAGCCCTTGTCCTCTGGAGCTTGCAGCCCTTGTCCTGGGGATCCTGCAGCCCTTGTCCTGGGAGCCTGCAGCCCTTGTCCTGGGGGGCTTACAGCTCTTGTCCTGGGGAGTCTGCAGCCCTTGTCCTCGGGGGCTTATAACCCTTGTCCTGGGGAGTCTGCAGCCCTTGTCCTCGGGGGCTTATAGCCCTTGTCCTGGGGAGTCTGCAGCCCTTGCCCTGGGGGGCTTGCAGCCCTTGTCCTGGGGGATTTACAGCCCTTGTCCTGGGGAGCCTGCAGCCCTTGTCCTGAGGAGCCTGCAGCCCTTCTCCTGGGGGGTTTACAGCCTTTGTCCTGGGGGGTTTACTGCCCTTGTCCTGGGGAGCCTGCAGCCCTTCTGCTGGGGGACTTACAGCCCTTGTCCTGGGGGGCTTACAGCCCTTGTCCTGGGGATCCTGAAGCCCTTGTCCTGGGAGCCTGCAGCCCTTGTCCTGGGGGGCTTACAGCTCTTGTCCTGGGGAGTCTGCAGCCCTTGTCCTCGGGGGCTTACAGCCCTCGTCCTGGGGAGTCTGCAGCCCTTGTCCTGGGGAGCCTGCAGCCCTTCTCCTGGGGGGCTTACAGCCCTTGTCCTGGGGGGTTTACAGCCCTTGTCCTGGGGAGCATGCAGTCCTTGTGCTGGGGAGCCTGCTGCCCTTATCCTGGGGGGCTTACAGCCCTTGTCCTGGGGGGCTTGTAGCCCTTGTCCTGGGAAGACTGCTGCCCTTATCCTGGGGGACTTACAGCCCTTGTCCTGGGGGACTTAAAGCCCTTGTCCTGGGGGGCTTACAACCCTTGTCCTGGGGATCCTGCAGCCCTTGTCCCAGGGAGCCTGCAGCCCTTGTCCTGGGGGGCTTACAGCCCTTGACTGGGGAGACTGCAGCCCTTGTCCGGGGGGATATACACTCCTTGTCCTGGGGAGCCTGCAGCCCTTGTCCTGGGGGGCTTACAGCCCTTGTCCTCGGGAGCCTGCAGCCCTTGTCCTCTGGGGCTTACAGCCCTTGTCCTGGGGGGATTGCAGCCCTTGTCCTGAGGATCCTGGAGCCCTTGTCCTGGGGAGCCAGCAGCCCTTGTCCTGGGGAGCCTGCAGCCCTTGTCCTGGGGGGCTTACAGCCCTTGTCCTGGGGGACATACAGCCCTTGTCCTGGGGGGCTTACAGCCCTTGTCCTGGGGAGCCTGCAGCCCTTGTCCTTGGGGGCTTACAGCCCTTGTCCTGGGGACTTACAGCCCTTGTCCTGGGGGGCTTACAGCCCTTGTCCTGGGGAGTGTTTAGCCCTTGCCCTGGGGAGCCTGCAGCCCTTGTCCTGGGGGATTTACACTCCTTGTCCTGTGGAGTCTGCAGCCGTTGTCCTGGGGAACCTACAGCCCTTGTCCTAGGGATCCTGCAGCGCTAGTCCTGGGGAGCCTGCAGCCCTTGTTGGGGGGGCTTGCAGCCCTTGTCCTGGGGAGCCTGCGGCACTTTTCCTGGGGGGCTTGCAGCCCTTGTCCTGGGGAGCCTGCAGACCGTTTCCCGGGGGGCTTACAGCACTTCTCCTGGGGAGCCTGCAGCCCTTGTCCTGGGGTGCTTGCAGCCCTTGTCCTGGGGGGCTTACAGCCCTTGTCCTGCGGAGACTGCTACCCTTGTCCTGGGGGGCTTACAGCCCTTGTCCTGGGGAGTGTTTAGCCCTTGCCCTGGGGAGCCTGCAGCCCTTGTCCTGGGGGATTTACACTCCTTGTCCTGGGGAGTCTGCAGCCGTTGTCCTGGGGAACCTACAGCCCTTGTCCTAGGGATCCTGCAGCGCTAGTCCTGGGGAGCCTGCAGCCCTTGTTGGGGGGCTTGCAGCCCTTGTCCTGGGGGGCTTACAGCCCTTGTCCTTGGGAGCCTGCAGCCCTTGTCCTGTGGGGCTTCCAGTCCTTGTCCTGGGGATCCTGCAGCCCTTGACCTGTGAGCCTGCAGCCCTTCTCCTGGGGACTGCAGCCCTTGTCCTGGGGGGCTTACAGCCCTTGTCCTGGGGAACCTACAGCCCTTGTCCTGGGGGGCTTAGGGCCCTTGTCCTGGCCAGCCTGCAGCCCTTGTCCTGAGGAGCCTGCAGCCCTTGTCCTGGGAGACTGCAGCCCTTGTGCTGGGGTGCTTACAGCCCTTGTCCTGGGGAGCCTGCAGTCCTTGTCCTGGGGGGTTTACAGCCCTTGTCCTGGGGAGCCTACAGCGCTAATTCTGCAGAGCCTGCAGCCCTTGTCCTGAGGGGCTTGCAGCCCTTGTCCTGGGGGGTTTACAGCCCTTGTCCTGGGGACCCTACAGCCCTAATCCTGGGGAGCCTGCAGCTCTTGTCCTGGGGGGCTTACAGCCCTTGTCCTGGGGATCCTACAGCCCTAATCCTGGGGAGCCTGCAGCCCTTGTCCTGGGGGGCTTACAGCCCTTGTCCTGGGGAGCCTGCAGCCCTTGTCCTGGGGGGCTTACAGCCCTTGTGCTGGGGAGGCTGCAGCTTTTGTCCTGGGGAATCTGCAGACCTTGTCCTGGGGGGCTTACAGCCCTTGTCCTGGGAAGTCTGCAACCCTTGTCCTGGGGGGCTTACAGCCCTTGTCCTGGGGGGCTTACAGCCCTTGTCCTGGGGAGCCTGCAGCCCTTGTCCTGAGGGGATTGCAGCCCTTGTCCTGGAGAGCCTGCATCCCTTGTCCTGGAGGGATTACAGCCCTTGTCCTGGGGAGCCTGCATCCCTTGTCCTGAGGGGATTACAGCCCTTGTCCTGGGGGGCTTGTACCCCTTGTCCTGGGGAGCCTGCAGCCCTTGTCCTGGGGGGCTTACAGCCCTTGTCCTGGGGAGCATGCAGTCCTTCTACTGGGGAGCCTGCAGGCCTTGTCCTGGGGGGCTTTCAGCCCTTGTCCTGGGGATACTGCAACCCTTGTCCTGGGGAGCCTGCAGCCCTCGTCCTGGGGATCCTGCAGCCCTTGTCCTGGGGAGCCTGCAGCCCTTGTCCTGGGGGGCTTGTAGCCCTTGTCCTGGGGAGCCTGCAGCCCTTGTCCTGGGCAGCCTGCAGCCCTTGTACTGGGGGGCTTACAGTCCCTGAACTGGGGAGCATGCAGTCCATCTACTGGGGAGACTGCAGCCCTTGTCCTGGGAGGCTTACAGCCCTTCTCCTGGGGATCCTGCAACCCTTGTTCTGGGGAGCATGCAGTCCTTGTCCTGGGGGCTTACAGCCCTTGTCCTGGGGAGCCTAGAGGCCTTTGCCTGGGGAGCCTGCAGCCCTTGTCCTGGGGAGCCTGCAGCCCTTCTGTGGGGCTTACAGCCCTTCTCCTGGGGAGCCTGCAGCCCTCGTCCTGGGGATCCTGCAGCCCTTGTCCTGGGGAGCCTGCAGCCCTTGTCCTGGGGGGCTTGTAGCCCTTGTCCTGGGGAGCCTGCAGCCCTTGTCCTGGGCAGCCTGCAGCCCTTGTACTGGGGGGCTTACAGTCCCTGAACTGGGGCGCATGCAGTCCATCTACTGGGGAGACTGCAGCCCTTGTCCTGGGAGGCTTACAGCCCTTCTCCTGGGGATCCTGCAACCCTTGTTCTGGGGAGCATGCAGTCCTTGTCCTGGGGAGCCTGCAGCCCTTTGTCCTGGGGAGCCTGCAGCCCTTGTCCTGGGGAGCCTGCAGCCCTTGTCCTGGGGAGCCTGCAGCCCTTGTCCTGGGGAGCCTGCAGCCCTTGTCCTGGGGAGCCTGCAGACCTTGTCCCGGGGGGCTTACAGCCCTTCTCCTAGGGAGCCTGCAGCCCTTGTCCTGGGGAGGCTGCAGCCCTTGTCCTGGGGTGTTTACAGCCCTTTTCCTGGGGACCCTGCAGCCCTTGTCCTGGGTGGCTTACAGCCCTTGTCCTGGGGCGCTGACAACCCTTGTCCTGGGGAGTTTGGAGCCCTTGTCCTGGGGGAGCATGCAGTCCTTGAACTGGGGAGTCTGCAGCCCTTGTCCTGGGGGACTTACAGCCCTTGCCCTGGGGACTTACACCCCTTGTCCTGGGGAGCATGCAGTCCTTGACCTGGGGAGCCTGCAGCCCTTGTCCTGGGGAGGCTGCAGCCCTTGTCCTGGGGGGCTTACAGCCCTTTGCCTGGGGACCCTGCAGCCCTTGTCCTGGGTGGCTTACAGCCCTTGTCCTGGGGCACTCACAACCCTTGTCCTGGGGAGTTTGCAGCCCTTGTCCTGGGGAGCCTGCAGCCCTTGTCTGGGGGGCTTACAACCCTTGTCCTGGGGAGCCTGCAGCCCTTTTCCTGGGGGCCTTACAGCCCTTGTCCTAGGGAGCCTGCAGCCCTTGTCCTGGGGGGCTTACAGTCCTTGACCTGGGGAGCATGCAGTCCTTGACCTGGGGATTCTGCAGCCCTGTTCCTGGGGGTCTTACAGCCCTTGTCCTAGGGAGCCTGCAGCCCTTTTCCTGGGGGGCTTACAGTCCTTGTCCTGGGGAGCCTGCGGCAATTTTTCTGGGGGGCTTGCAGCCCTTGTCCTGGGGAGCCTGCAGACCTTGTCCCGGGGGGCTTACAGCCCTTCTCCTAGGGAGCCTGCAGCCCTTGTCCTGGGGTGCTTGCAGCCCTTGTCCTGGGGGGCTTACAGCCCTTGTCCTGCGGAGCCTGCTACCCTTGTCCTGGGGGGCATACAGCCCTTGTCCTGGGGAGTGTTTAGCCCTTGCCCTGGGGAGCCTGCAGCCCTTGTCCTGGGGGATTTACACACCTTGTCCTGGGGAGTCTGCAGCCCTGGGGAGCCTACAGCCCTTGTCCTAGGGATCCTGCAGCGCTAGTCCTGGGGAGCCTGCAGCCCTTGTCTGGGGGGCTTGCAGCCCTTGTCCTGGGGGGCTTACAGCCCTTGTCCTTGGGAGCCTGCAGCCCTTGTCCTGTGGGGCTTCCAGCCCTTGTCCTGGGGATCCTGCAGCCCTTGACCTGTGAGCCTGCAGCCCTTCTCCTGGGGACTGCAGCCCTTGTCCTGGGGGGCTTACAGCCCTTGTCCTGGGGAACCTACAGCCCTTGTCCTGGGGAGCTTAGGGCCCTTGTCCTGGCCAGCCTGCAGCCCTTGTCCTGGGGAGTCTGCAGCCCTTGTCCTGGGGAGCCTGCAGCCCTTGTCCTGAGGGGATTGCAGCCCTTTTCCTGGGGAGCCTGCATCACTTCCCCTGGGGGGTTTACAGCCCTTGTCCTGGGGAGCCTACAGCGCTAATTCTGCAGAGCCTACAGCCCTTGTCCTGAGGGGCTTGCAGCCCTTGTCCTGGGGGGTTTACAGCCTTTGTCCTGGGGAACCTACAGCCCTAATCCTGGGGAGCCTGCAGCCCTTGTCCTGGGGAGGCTGCAGCCCTTGTCCTGGGGTGTTTACAGCCCTTTTCCTGGGGAGCCTACAGCCCTAATCCTGGGCAGCCTGCAGCCCTTGTCCTGTGGAGCCTGCATCCCTTGTCCTGGGGGGTTTACAGCCCTTGTCTTGTGGAGACTGCAGCCCTTGTTCTGGGGGGCTTAGAGCCCTTGTGCTGGGGAGCCTACAGCCCTTGTCCTGGGGAGCCTGCAGGCCTTGTCCTGGGGAGCCTGCAGCCCTTGTCGTGGGTAGCCTACCGCCCTTGTCCTGGGGAGCCGGCAGCCCTTGTCCTGGGGAGGCTACGGCCCTTGTCCTGGGGAGTCTGCAGCCCTTGTCATGTGGGGCGTACAGCCCTTTTTCTTGGGGGCTTGCAGCCCGTGTCCTGGGGAGCCTGCAGCCCTTGTCCTGGGGCTCCTGCAGCCCTTGTCCTGGGGAGCCTGCAGCCCCTGTCCTGCGGGGCTTACAGCCCTTGTCCTGGGGATCCTGCAGCCCTTGTCCTGGGGAGCCTGCAGCCCTTGTCCTGGCGGACTTACAGCCCTTGCCCTGGGGGGCTTACAGCCCTTGTCCTGGGGAGACTGCAGCCCTTGTCCTGGGGGGCTTACAGCCCTTGTCCTGGGGAGCCTGCAGCCCTTGTCCTGTGGGGCTTACAGCCCTTGTCCTGGGGACCCTGCAGCCCTTGTCCTGGGTGGCTTACAGCCCTTGTCCTGGGGCGCTCACAACCCTTGTCCTGGGGAGTTTGCAGCCCTTGTCCTGGGGGGCTTACAGCCCTTGTCCTGGGGCGCATACATCCCTTGTCCTGGGGAGTCTGCAGCCCTTGTCCTGGGGGGCTTAATGCCCTTGTCCTGGGAGGCTTGCAGCCCTTGTCCTGGGGAGCCTGCAGCCCTTGCCCTGGGAGGCTTACAGCCCTTGTCCTGGGGATCCTGCAGCCCTTGTCCTGGGGAGCCTGCTGCCCTTGTTCTGGGGGGCTTACAGCACTTGTCCTAAGGGGCTTACAGTCCTTGTCCTGGGGAGACTGCACATCTTGTCCTGGGGGGCTTATAGCCCTTGTCCTGGGGGGTTTACAGTCCTTGGCTTGGGGGCTTACAGCCCTTGTCCTGGGGAGCCTGCAGCCCTTGTCCTGGGGGGCTTACAGCCCTTGTCCTGGGGAGCCTGCAGCCCTTATCCTAGGGGGCTTACAGCCCTTGTCCTGGGGGGCTTACAGCCCTTGTCCTGGGGAGCCTGCAGCCCTTGTTGGGGGGCTTACAGCCCATGTCCTGGGGACCCTGCAGCTCTTGTCCTGGGTGGCTTACAGCCCTTGTCCTGGGGCGCTCACAACCCTTGTCCTGGGGAGTTTGTAGCCCTTGTCCTGGGGGGCTTACAGCCCTTGTCCTGGGGGGTTTTACAGCCCTTGGCTTGGGGGCTTACAGCCCTTGTCCTGGGGAGCCTGCAGCCCTTGTCCTGGGAGGCTTACAGCCCTTGTCCTGGGGAGCCTGCAGCCCTTGACCTAAGGGGCTTACAGCCCATGTCCTGGGGGGCTTACAGCCCTTGTCCTGGGGAGCCTGCAGCCCTTGTCCTGAGGGGATTGCAGCCCTTTTCCTGGGGAGCCTGCATCACTTCCCCTGGGGGGTTTACAGCCCTTGTCCTGGGGAGCCTACAGCGCTAATTCTGCAGAGCCTACAGCCCTTGTCCTGAGGGGCTTGCAGCCCTTGTCCTGGGGGGTTTACAGCCTTTGTCCTGGGGAACCTACAGCCCTAATCCTGGGGAGCCTGCAGCCCTTGTCCTGGGGAGGCTGCAGCCCTTGTCCTGGGGTGTTTACAGCCCTTTTCCTGGGGAGCCTACAGCCCTAATCCTGGGGAGCCTGCAGCCCTTGTCCTGTGGAGCCTGCATCCCTTGTCCTGGGGGGGTTTACAGCCCTTGTCTTGTGGAGACTGCAGCCCTTGTTCTGGGGGGCTTAGAGCCCTTGTACTGGGGAGCCTACAGCCCTTGTCCTGGGGAGCCTGCAGGCCTTGTCCTGGGGAGCCTGCAGCCCTTGTCGTGGGTAGCCTACCGCCCTTGTCCTGGGGAACCTGCAGCCCTTGTCCTGGGGAGCCTACGGCCCTTGTCCTGGGGAGTCTGCAGCCCTTGTCATGTGGGGCTTACAGCCCTTTTTCTTGGGGGCTTGCAGCCCGTGTCCTGGGGAGCCTGCAGCCCTTGTCCTGCGGGGCTTACAGCCCTTGTCCTGGGGAGCCTGCAGCCCTTGTCCTGGGGGGCTTACAGCCCTTGTCCTGGGGATCCTGCAGCCCTTGTCCTGGGGAGCCTGCAGCCCTTGTCCTGCGGACTTACAGCCCTTGTCCTGGGGGGCTTACAGCCCTTGTCCTGGGGAGACTGCAGCCCTTGGGGGGCCTGGG
>NC_136478.1:2899229-2914229 GCF_902686455.1 Sciurus vulgaris
GCTTACAGTCCTTGTCCTGGGGATCCTGCAGCCCTTGTCCTGGGGAGCCTGCAGCCGTTGTCCTGGGGAGCCTGCAGCCCTTGTCCTGGGGACCCTGCCGCCCGTGTCCTGGGGGATTGACAGCCCTTGACCTGGGGAACATGCAGTCCTTGTCCTGGGGAGCCTGCAGACCTTGTCCTGGGGAGCCTGCAGCCCTAGTCCTGAGGGGCTTACAGCCCTTGTCCTGGGGGGCTTACAGCACTTGTCCTGGGAAGCCTGCAGCCCTAGTCCTGGGGAGTCTGCAGCCCTTGTCCTGTGGGGCTTACAGCCCTTGTCCTTGGGGGCTTGCAGCCCTTGTCGTGGGGAGCTTGCAGCCCTTTTCCTGGGGATCCTGCAGCCCTTGTCCTGGGGAGTCTGCAGCCCTTGTCTTGTGGGGCTTAAAGCCCTTTTCCTGTGGGGTTTACAGCCCTTGTCCTAGGGAGCCTGCAGCCCTTGTCCTGAGGATCCTGGAGCGCTTGTCCTGGGGAGCCTGCAGCCCTTGTCCTCGGGAGCCTGCAGCCCTTGTCCTGAGGGGTTTGCAGCCCTTGTCCTTGGGAGCCTTCAACCCTTGTCCTGAGGATCCTGCAGCCCTTGTCCTGGGGAGCCTGCAGCCTTTGTCCTAGGGAGCCTGCAGCCCTTGTCCTGGGGAGCCTGCAGCCCTTGTCCTGGGGGGCTTACAGCCCTTGTCCTGGGGACCTGCAGCCCTTGTCCGGGGGGCTTACAGCCCTTGTCCTGGGGAGCATGCAGTCCTTGTCCTGGGGAGCCTTCAGCCCTTTTCCTGAGGATCCTGCAGCCCTTTTCCTTGGAAGCCTGCAGCCCTTGTCCTGGGGAGCCTGCAGCCGTTGTCCTGGGGAGCCTGCAGCCCTTGTCCTGAGGGGCTTGCAGCCCTTGTCCTGGGGAGCCTGCATCCCTTGTCCTGGGGGGCTTACAGCCCTTGTCCTGGGGATCCTGCAGCCCTTGTCCTAAGGGGCTTACAGCCCTAGTCCTGGGGAGCCTGCAGCCCTTGTCCTTGGATGCCTGCAGCCCTTGTCCTGGGGAGCCTGCTGCCCTTGTCCTGGGGGGCTTACAGCCCTTGTCCTGAGGGGCTTACAGCCCTTGTCCTTTGGAGCCTGCACATCTTGTCCTGGGGGGGCTTATAGCCCTTGCCCTTGGGGGCGTTTACAGCCCTTGTTCTGGGGGCTTACAGCCCTTGTCCTGGGGATCCTGCAGCCCTTGTCCTGGGGAGCCTGCAGCCGTTGTCCTGGGGAGCCTGCAGCCCTTGTCCTGGGGACCCTGCCGCCCTTGTCCTGGGGGGTTTACAGCCCTTGTCCTGGGGAGCATGCATTCCTTGTCCTGGGGAGCCTGCAGACCTTGTCTTGGGGAGCCTGCAGCCCTAGTCCTGGGGGGCTTACAGTCCTTGTCCTGGGGGGCTTACAGCACTTGTCCTGGGGAGCCTGCAGCCCTAGTCCTGGGGAGTCTCAGCCCTTGTCCTGTGGGGCTTACAGCCCTTGTCCTTAGGGGCTTGCAGCCCTTGTCCTGGGGAGCTTGCAGACCTTGTCCTGGGGATCCTGCAGCCCTTGTGCTGGGGAGTCTGCAGCCCTTGTCTTGTGGGGCTTACAGCCCTTGTACTGTGGGGCTTACAGCCCTTGTCCTAGGGAGCCTGCAGCCCTTGTCCTGAGGATCCTGGAGCGCTTGTCCTGGGGAGCCTGCAGCCCTTGTCCTCGGGAGCCTGCAGCCCTTGTCCTGAGGGGCTTGCAGCCCTTGTCCTGGGGAGCCTGCAGCCCTTGTCCTCGGGAGCCTGCAGCCCTTGTCCTGAGGGGCTTGCAGCCCTTATCCTGGGGAGCCTTCAGCCCTTCTCCTGGGGAGCCTGCAGCCCTTATCCTGGGGAGTCTGCAGCCCTTGTCCTGGGGGGTTTACAGCCCTTGTCCTGGGGCGCTTACAGCCCTTCTCCTGGGGAGCCTGCAGCCCTTGTCCTGGGGGTCTTACAGCCCTTGTCCTGGGGAGCCTGCAGTCCTTGTCCTGGGGAGCCTGCAGCCCTTGTCCTGGGGAGTCTGCAGCCCTTGTCCTGGGGGGTTTACAGCCCTTGTCCTGGGGAGCCTACATCCCTCATCCTGGGGAGCCTGCAGCCCTTGTCCTGGGGAGCCTGCATCCCTTGTCCTGGGGGTTTAGAGCCCATGTCCTGGGGAGCCTACATCCCTCATCCTGGGGAGCCTGCAGCCCTTGTCCTGGGGAGCCTGCATCCCTTGTCCTGGGGGTTTAGAGCCCATGTCCTGGGGAGCCTAGAGCCCTTCTCCTGGGAAGCCTGCAGCCCTTGTCCTGGGGGGCTTACAGCCCTTATCCTGGGGATCCTGCAACCCTTGTCCTGGGGAGTCTGCAGCCCTTGTCCTGGGGAGCCTACCGCCCTTGTCCTGGGGAGCCTGCAGCCCTTGTCCTGGGGAGCCTACCGGCCTTGTCCAGGGGAGCCTACAGCCCTTGCCTGTGGGGCTTACAGCCCTTGTCCTTAGGGGCTTGCAGCCCTTGTCCTGGGGAGCTTGCAGCCCTTGTCCTGGTTATCCTGCAGCCCTTGTCCTGTGGGGCTTACAGCCCTTCCTTGGGGGCTTACAGCCCTTGTCCTGGGGAGCTTGCAGTCCTTGTCCTGGAGATCCTGCAGCCCTTATCCTGGGGAGTCTGCAGCCCTTTTCTTGTGGGGCTTACAGCCCTTGTCCTGTGGGGCTTACAGCCCTTGTCCTGGGGTGCTTGCAGCCCTTGTCCTGAGGATCCTGCAGCCCTTGTCCTGGGGAGCCTGCAGCCCTTGTCCTGGGGAGCCTGCAGCCCTTGTCCTGAGGGGCTTGCAGCCCTTGTCCTGGGGAGCCTTCAACCCTTGTCCTGAGGATCCTGCAGCCCTTGTCCTGGGGAGCCTCCAGCCCTTGTCCTGGGGAGCCTACCGCCCTTGTCCTGGGGAACCTGCAGCCCTTGTCCTGGGGAGCCTATAGCCCTTGTCCTGGGGAGTCTGCAGCCCTTGTCCTGGGGAGCCTACAGGCCTTGTCTTGACGGGCTTACAGCCCTTGTCCTGGGGAGCCTGCACATCTTGTCCTGGGGTGGCTTATAGCCCTTGTCCTGGGGGGGGTTACAGCCCTTTCCTGGGGGCTTACAGCCCTTGTCCTGGGGATCCTGCAGCCCTTGTCCTGGGGAGCCTGCAGCCGTTGTCCTGGGGAGCCTGCAGCCCTAGTCCTGGGGAGTCTGCAGTCCTTGTCCTGTGGGGCTTACAGCCCTTGTCCTTGGGGGCTTGCAGCCCTTGTCCTGGGGAGCTTGCAGCCCTTGTCCTGGGGATCCTGCAGCCCTTGTCGTGGGGAGTCTGCAGCCCTTGTACTGTGGGGCTTACAGCCCTTGTACTGTGGGGCTTACAGCCCTTGTCCTAGGCAGCCTGCAGCCCTTGTCCTGAGGATTCTGCAGCGCTTGTCCTGGGGAGCCTGCAGCCCTTGTCCTCGGGAGCCTGCAGCCCTTGTCCTGAGGGGCTTGCAGCCCTTGTCCTGGGGAGCCTTCAGCCCTTGTCCTGAGGATCCTGCAGCCCTTGTCCTTGGGAGCCTGCAGCCCTTGTCCTGGGGAGCCTGCAGCCCTTGTCCTGTGGAGGCTGCAGCCCTTGTCCTGGGGAGCCTACAGCCTTTGTCCTGGGGAGTCTGCAGCCCTTGTCCTGTGGGGCTTACAGCCATTTTCCTTGGGGACTTGCAGCCCTTGTCCTGGGGATCCTGCAGCCCTTGTCCTGGGGATCCTGCAGCCCTTGTCCTGGGGAGTCTGCAGCCCTTGTCCTGTGGGGCTTGCAGCCCTTGTCCTGTGGGGCTTACAGCCCTTGTCCTGGGGAGCCTGCAGCCCTTGTCCTGGGGATCCTGCAGCGCTTGTCCTGGGGAGCCTGCAGCCCATTCCTGGGGAGCCTGCAGCCCTTGTCCTGAGGGGCTTGCAGCTCTTGTCCTGGGGAGTCTGCAGCCCTTGTCCTGAGGATCCTTCAGCCCTTTTCCTTGGGAGCCTGCAGCCCTTGTCCTGAGGGGCTTGCAGCCCTTGTCCTGGGGAGCCTTCAACCCTTGTCCTGAGGATCCTGCAGCCCTTGTCCTGGGGAGCCTCCAGCCCTTGTCCTGGGGAGCCTACCGCCCTTGTCCTGGGGAACCTGCAGCCCTTGTCCTGGGGAGCCTATAGCCCTTGTCCTGGGGAGTCTGCAGCCCTTGTCCTGGGGATCCTGCAGCCCTTGTCGTGGGGAGTCTGCAGCCCTTGTACTGTGGGGCTTACAGCCCTTGTACTGTGGGGCTTACAGCCCTTGTCCTAGGCAGCCTGCAGCCCTTGTCCTGAGGATTCTGCAGCGCTTGTCCTGGGGAGCCTGCAGCCCTTGTCCTCGGGAGCCTGCAGCCCTTGTCCTGAGGGGCTTGCAGCCCTTGTCCTGGGGAGCCTTCAGCCCTTGTCCTGAGGATCCTGCAGCCCTTGTCCTTGGGAGCCTGCAGCCCTTGTCCTGGGGAGCCTGCAGCCCTTGTCCTGTGGGGCTTACAACCATTTTCCTTGGGGACTTGCAGCCCTTGTCCTGGGGATCCTGCAGCCCTTGTCCTGGGGATCCTGCAGCCCTTGTCCTGGGGAGTCTGCAGCCCTTGTCCTGTGGGGCTTGCAGCCCTTGTCCTGTGGGGCTTACAGCCCTTGTCCTGGGGAGCCTGCAGCCCTTGTCCTGGGGATCCTGCAGCGCTTGTCCTGGGGAGCCTGCAGCCCATTCCTGGGGAGCCTGCAGCCCTTGTCCTGAGGGGCTTGCAGCTCTTGTCCTGGGGAGTCTGCAGCCCTTGTCCTGAGGATCCTTCAGCCCTTTTCCTTGGGAGCCTGCAGCCCTTGTTCTTCGGAGCCTGCAGCCCTTGTCCTGGGGAGCCTACAGCCCTAATCCTGGGGAGCCTGTAGCCCTTGTCCTGGGGAGCCTGCAGCCCTTTTCCTGGGGAGCCTGCAGCCCTTGTCCTGGGGGGCTTTCAGCCCTTGTCCTGGGGAGCCTGCAGCCCTTGTCCTGGGTAGCCTACCGCCCTTGTCCTGCGGAACCTGCAGCCCTTGTCCTGGGGAGCGTACAGCCCTTGTCTTGGGGAGTCTGCAGCCCTTGTCCTGTGGGGCTTACAGCCCTTGTCCTTGGGGGCTTGCAGCCCTTGTCCTGGGGAGCCTTCAGCCCTTGTCCTGGGGATCCTGCAGCCCTTGTCCTGGGGAGTCTGCAGACCTTGTCCTGTGGGGCTTACAGCCCTTGTCCTGTGGAGTCTGCATCCCTTTTCCTGGGGGGTGTACAGCCCTTGTCCTGGGGGGCTTACAGCCCTTGTCCTGGGCAAACTGCAGCCCTTGGCCTTGGGGTCTTACAGTCCTTGTCCTGGGGAGCCTGCAGCCCTTTTCCTGGGGACCCTGCAGCCCTTGTCCTGGGTGGCTTACAGCCCTTTTCCTGGGGCGCTTACAGCCCTTGTCCTGGGGAGCCTGCAGCCCTTGTCTTGGGGGGCTTACAGCCCTTGTCCTGGGGATCCTGCAGCCCTTGTCCTGGGGAGCCTGCAGCCCTAGTCCTGGGGAGCCTGCAGCCCTTGTCCTTGGATACCTGCAGCCCTTGTCCTGGGGGTCTTACAGCCCTTGTCCTGAGGGGCTTACAGCCCTTGTCCTGGGGAGCCTGCACGTCTTGTCCTGGGGGGCTTATAGCCCTTGTCCGGGGGGGTTTTACAGCCCTTGTCCTGGGGGCTTACAGCCCTTGTCCTGGGGATCCTGCAGCCCTTGTCCTGGGGAGCCTGCAGCCCTTGTCCTGGGGAGACTGCAGCTCTTGTCCTGGGGAGCCTGCAGCCCTTGTCCTGTGTAGCTTGCAGTCCTTTTCCTGGGGAGCTCTAGCCCTTGTCCTGGGGAGCCTGCCGCCCTAGTCCTGGGGGGCTTACAGCACTTGTCCTGGGGGGCTTACAGCCCTTGTCCTGGGGGGCTTACAGCCCTTCTCCTGGGGGGCTTACATCCCTTTTCCTGGGGAACCTGCAGCCCTTGTCCTGGGGGGCTTGCAGCCCTTGTTCTGGGGATCCTGCAGGCCTTGTACTGGGGAGCATACTGTCCTTGTCCTGGGGAGCCTGCAGCCCTTTTCCTGGGGAGCCTGCAGCCCTTGTCCTGAGGGGCTTGCAGCACTTGTCCTGGGGAGCCTGCATCCCTTGTCCTGGGGGGTTTACAGCCCTTGTCCAGGGGAGCTTGCAGCCCCTGTCCTGGGGATCATGCAGCCCTGGTCCTGGGGAGCCTGCAGCCCTTTTCCTGTGGGGCTTACAGCCCTTGTCCTGGGGATCCTGCAACCCTTGTCCTGGGGAGCCTGCAGCCCTTGTCCTGGGGAGCCTTCAGCCCTTGTGCTGGGGAGCCTGCAGCCCTTGTCCTGAGGATCCTGTAGCCCTTGTCCTTGGGAGCCTGCAGTCCTTATCCTGGGGAGCCTGCAGCCCTTGTCCTGGGGAGCCTGCAGCTCTTGTCCTGGGGAGCCTGCGGCCCTTGTCCTGGGGAGCCTGCAGCCCTTGTCCTGGGGGGCTTACAGCCCTTGTCCTTGGGTGCTTGCAGCCCTTGTCTTGGGGAGCCTGTAGCCCTTGTCCTTGGGAGCCGGCAGCCCTGTCCTGGGGGGGCTGCATCCCTTGTCCTGGGGGGGCTTGCTCTCTGCCTCACATAGGGGCCTCGTGCTGCGTCCCTGCAGGACAGGAGGTTTCGGGAGGACTCACTCCCCGACTCCCTAGCCCCTGGAGGCCTTTAATGGCACTAATGTCGCCCACGAGGCTGGTGCCTCGCGACAAGATCACCCCAGAGGCCCTGCTTGGTACCGGCGGACCCCGGCACCACCTCCCTGCATTGATGCTCACCTGGGAGGCCAGCGCCCCACACGGGAATGTGGGGAGACACGTTCGGGCGCAGCACGCCGTCGAGGTTTGGACGAGAGGCATCTCCAAAGCGCCTGCATCCGTGCAGGGTGTTAGGAGGGGAAACGACTGGACTGAGTCGTGGCCGAATCAGCCCATCCCAGTATGACCAGGCCGTCTGGGTGGTCAGGGTTGGCAGGTGGGCGTGGCCAAGGAGGTGGTCACAGGCAGGCTTCTCCCTGTGGCCCTTCCCCTCGGCTTTCCGGCTGCCGTGGATGGAGCGCACTCCTCGCCCACGCCCTTCCGCCCGGACGCATGGCCGCACTGTGGGCCAGAGCAGGGGAGTCAGCCTTCTGTGGGCTGAGACCACAGAAACCATGAGCCCAAGTAAACTGTCCCCCCTCCAAGTTGTTCTGGACAGGTTTTTGTGTCACA
Source organism: Sciurus vulgaris (assembly GCF_902686455.1). Taxonomy (NCBI): domain Eukaryota; kingdom Metazoa; phylum Chordata; class Mammalia; order Rodentia; family Sciuridae; genus Sciurus; species Sciurus vulgaris. Next base: position 2,906,486 of record NC_136478.1, read on the forward strand.
GGGACAAAAAGCTAACAAGCAAGCTACAGCACAGATGGACCTTCAAACCGCTGTGCTCCGCAAGAGGAGCCAGGCAACACGCCCCCCAGGCGAAAAGTAAGGACGATTGTTCCCATGGCACCAACCGCCACCCATCTGTGCCTGTCGCTGGAGGAGGCCAGCGGAGGGACAGTGAGAGCAGGTCAGCACTGCCAGGGCCAGTGGGCACCGCGGGGAAGGGCCGTGGGCCACGGGGCCTTCGCCGTCCTGAGTGTGCCTTGGTGGGTTCCAGGATCGCGCCAGTTGGGCTGAGTGTGAGCGCCCTCGCACACCGTCACGTGGGCATGGGAGGCAGCTGGGCAGTGGACACGGATTCCATGATTCACAGCTCTGTAGCCGGGGCATCAGGAGTCAGGGGGCGGCTGCACAGGTGGTCGCCATACAAGAGGAAGGCGCACAGACTCTGGGGTCAGTCCTGCAGGGGACACAGGCTGACTCTGGGGGCCCAGCTGTGGGCTGAGGCGCGAGGAATCCTCCAGCTCCTCATCTGTGAATAGGGTCCGATACTCACACAGAGCGCAGAGGCTGTGCGCTCTGAATTGGAGTAACGCATGGAACAGGTTCGTCAGGCCCTGGGTGCAACCAGCGATCCCTGGAGGTGACCTTCATTACCCAGTCCAGCTCCTTGCCTGAGACTCAGAAACTGTGGATCAGAGAGGTTGAGAGACTTTCCTGAGGTTACACAGTCAGTCCCAGGTTTCATCTAGCAGTGAAAAGCTACCTTTAGGGACACTCAGGGGCTACCGCACTCCTTAGACCCCTAAAGCGGTTTATGCAAATAGCGGCCAGGCGGCCTCGCTGGGACAAGGTCCTCACTGCCCAGGGAGGAAGCCTGGCCTAGCAGCCAGACGTAGTGCTAGCAGGGCGGAGATGGGCGCTTTGCATATCTTGTCCTCACAGCAGGGGACCAAGGTCCTGCCCCAAATTAGACTTCTTTGCTGAGACAAGCAGCGCCTCACAGACTCCAGCTCCACTGTCACATCCCTGTCCCCAGAGTGGAACTGGGTCCTGAAGCACACTGTCCTAAAGTCACCCTTGTTTCCACATGGATGTGGCAGAAGCCCGGTGCCCAGGACGGTGTGGCGCCTGCGCAGGCTGCAGGTGCGGCCAGCGCCCTGGAGAAGCAGGGCAGAGACACGTCTGCCCTCAGGGCTCTGGGCGGTGGCTCCTGGGTCCCCGGTGGTTTTCACCAAGAGAGCAGGAGGCTCACGTGGTCTGTGTGTGACAGCAAGGACCAGAGCTGGACAGGGCTGGCCAGGGATCCCGGGGAGGAAAACCAGCTCGGCCCTCTTCCCGCTCCTCGCCCCCCGGCCACGCAACGCTGGAGAACTCAGGCCTTCCAGGACCTTCACTGGAGAGGGACGCTTGTCCACGAATTTGTCTGTGACCAAGAATCCCGGCAGGAAGAGCACAGTAGCGCTGTGGACGTCCCCTGGCCAGCACTGTCCACTGTCCACTGCAGAAGCCGTCTCTGGTCCCCGAGGCCTGACGAGGCGGAGTGGGAGGGCTTAGCGTCGTGCCGGATCCCACACAGGCGGGCGCCCGCTGGCCCGCAGGGCTGCTCCCAGGTGCCCCGCTGGTTCCCCGGTCGAGTTTCACTGCGTCGTACGGAAGCAGCAGGTGCCCTGCGTCCGGGCATTTTCCCATGTCAGGGAGAACTTGCCGAGTCCTGTGGACCGGACCCAAGGCTCCTCTGGGAAGTGGCCACCTCGCGCTCAGTGGAAGAGCCCGGACAAGCTAGAAAGGCGACTCCACCTCGAACGGGCCAGGGTGTGTTTGTCGCTGTGTAGAACAGCAGAACCCAGAGAACGAAGGTCACCTGCTTCGTCCCCAGGAAGGGGACACTTCCTGGCCAGCAGAGCGCCTGGGCGTGGCAGGCTTGGTTCTGAGCAGGGTTCCCAGCTGACAGTCGGTTCCAGCCTCCTCACTGCTGCAGGTAGCCAGGCCCACTCTGGGAGTGGATGAGGTGGGGTCCCACTCTGAGGAGCCCCCCGGGGCGCAGCTCTGGCAGGTGAGCTTGCCGCCCGGCCCCTCACGGCAGCTCCACAGGCTGCTGAGAATCCCCGGGAGCCTAGTCCAGGCCGTGCCGGGAATCCCAGCTGGGCTCCATGGTTCGGATTCAGCCGGCCGCCCCGTGCGGGCAGGAACCCTGGCTCTGTGCAGCAGGCTCCTCCGCAGGGGCTCGGCCCGAATCCACGAAAGCCTCACAAAGACGGACTCGGGCTGCCCCTGGAAACCTGCAGTACTCAAACTGAGAGGGGCAGGAAGGGAAGACTCGCACAGACGTGGGCGCGGGGCATTCAGGCGGCTGCGAGGAGCCCCACTGGCAACAGCAGGCTGGTCAACCGGGCACCTGTGCCCAGCTGCCCTCTGCTGCCCCGCAGGCCTCCCCAGTCTAGGACACGAGCCCTGAGGCAGCCTCAGAATCCCATCAACACCAGGTTGCTGCACCACGGAAGGTTCCAGAAGCACAACCCAGCCCGTGGCAGCTGGAAGGTGGAGACACACCTGGGGAGGGCGGGGCAGGAGCTTGTGTGAAGGAACGAACTGCACCCCACCTGGAGGCTCTGAGGAGCCTGAGCAGGTGCCTGTTGTAACCGCGCTCTGGGGACCACTAGGAAACCTGGCTCTTCCAGAGTTTGCACAAAGCCCGGCAGGCGGCAGGGGTCTGAAGAGACTGGGGTGGAGCGCAGGCAGGCACCACCGGGAGCTCCCAGCGCGCTGCCCACCGCCCTGTCCGGGGCCTTGGCCGCCCACTCCCTGCGTCTCTACTCCAGCGTGCCCTAACCGTGACTGGAGACCATGCTCCCCCAGTGGCCACGGATGGCTCTTGCTGACCCACGAGCCTTCCCCTGTGGGAAGGGCCCCTGAGCCCCCCTCCCCTTGGAACAACACTGGCGGGAATGGCCAATTCCCTCTGGGGGACGGGAGCTGAAGACCAGCCTTGGGAGAGCTGGCTTCTCTGCCACCAGAGGAAGAGCTGGCCGCGGGAGAGAAGGCGGCTGCCTCCCTGCCCCGCGAGTTGGAAGAGAAGGCACGTGCGCGCGTGTGCACGCGTGCGTGCATGTACACCAGTTGTTCCAGGAGCTCTGGACACGCTTTGAACGCAGAGCCACAGACAGTGGCTGAATTCCTTTAAGCGGTGCCCCTGGTGTACAGGCCTCCGCCGCGCCCGGGGCCTGGCTCTTCACCATGGCCAGGTGCCCGCAGGACACAGAGTTTCAGTGGGTTCTTTGCCTCTGTTTCCCTAAAGGCTCGAACACAGCTGGGCGCTTTTGTTGACCCTCTTTGCCGTTGACGAGGACCATGAAGGCGCAGCTGACCCCTGGGGGCTCCGAAGCCCGTGTCCAGCAGAGCCTCCTCCCCGTCTGCAGGCCATAGATGCGCCCTCCCACCACCTGGCGGGACTTCCGCCTGTCCCAAGGAGCCGCTCCGTGCAGTGTCTCCTCCTGCGTAAAATTAGTTCACTCCTGAGTGAACAAGTACCTGTCACCTCCTTCAGTGGCGCGGAGAGGAAGCTGGTGGGGACTCTCCTCCTTCCCTGCCAGCCAGGGCTGGGTCCCTGCGGAGGGGCGCAGGGGAGGCCGGGGAGGCCAGGACCGTGCCTCCCTGGGAGGCAGAGGGAAGGTCCCTGCCATTCTCCGTTCCCTCCCGCCCGGGCACTGTCCACGCCCTGCCCACGGTCCCTGTGGGTGCACACACCTCCCTACATGGTGTTGAGCTGCGACGTGCAACCCCCCAGGGATCCGCAGCTTCGCTCTCAGCGACGGGCACCGCACGGAGTGTGGAACACGGTCAGTCCCACAGGCCCCAGGGCCCCTCCTGGTCTCTGGTCACTGCCTGGGCCCCCGAGGGACCCTGCTCTGACTCTAGAGTGAACGGAACCGATGCCCACTCTCCACACCCATCTTCTTTGGTCAAATGTTCTCGGGGAACCGCTGGCTTTTTACTGAAGACGCAGACCGCGTGTCCTCTCCTATTCTAGGAATACACGTGGCAGACAGGTGATATGAAATCACCATGCTTGTCGCCGTAAAGAGAAAGCAGTGAAGTTTTGGCACCTGGACAGGTCTCTTCCCGGCCCTCGCGGGTCGTGACCGCTGCTGAGCTCCAGGCATGAGGCATTGGGACTCCTCCCTCATGGCCACCTGACACAGGACCATGCCCCTGAGTCCCCGGAGAGCCAGGGGAGAATGTCTTCAGGACAGATACCCAGAACTGCAGTGGCAGCCACATTTTTAAAAGCATGCACCCCACTGATGCCCCATAGCGTATCCATCAGCCCCAAAGGCAGGACAGTCTTGGGGCTCCAAGGACGTGGGAAGGAGAGGAAGTGGATGGGACAGGAGGGGTGACCAGGACCGGCCAGCAGGGGGTGCTGCTGCCCTTGGATCCTCAGCCCAGGAGGCCAGAAAAGGCATCTGGTGGCACTGCTCAGCTGCCCCTGGCCTCCTCAGAAACCCGGCTCCACCCAGCTGAGAGAGGCCAGGGGCGGCAGCAGGAGGTGGGGTTCCAAGAGTTGCCGGGCAGGAAGGGTCCCTGCGTCCTGCATCCTCTACTCCCAGGTGTCCTCTGCCATCACTTGGCCACCAGGAAATGGAAGCAGGGAGCACCATCCCCAGCCCCCAGGGACAAGGAACCCACCCCAAGCTCCCAGGCGGTCACCCCAGGGGCTTGGCTGAGGCAGACCCATCTTTATGGCCTTACCCTGTTTCACATCTGGACTTTGAATTGCAAGGACAAGAAAGTGGAAATGAAAGAAAGTTGAACAAATATGTGCGTCAAGGCCATGGCTAGCTGTCCCCGGGACAGCTGTCCCTTATCCAGCACGATAAGCACTGGTATCCTCTAGCCCTGGCCCTCCAGGACAGCCCTGGGCTCAGGGATCGGTAGTCCTTCCTCTGCTCCTCCTCCCCTGGTGGCCAAGCCTGTCCACTTGTCGCTCAGCGTTACCGGGCACCTCTGTGCTCTGGGCAGTGTGCCAGAGGAGGAAGGTGAGGCCAAGAGGCCTCCAACTCTCTAGGACCCCGGGCACCGCGGGGGAGGGGCGCCCCACCTGCCGGGTTCTAGAACGTGCAGCCGCTGGGGTGCAGAGCCGGCTGCTGCCCACCCGCCCTCACGGAGGCATCTGGAGCGCAGGAGAAGGCTCTGGAGAAGGAGGTTTCCTCCAGCGGGTTCCAAGGTGGCTTCTGAGAGGGCGGCGCCCCGAGAGCTCACAGCCCTCGGGAACAGAGTCGGGTCCCCGGAGGTCGGGGTCCCAGGGGCATGGGAGCAGCATGGCGGCGCGGCCAGGGCTCGGCTCACGTTTCACTTTCTTTTCTGGTTTTTGGTGCTTGATTTTTTGATATTTTGCCCTGGGTTTTGGGTTTTGGGGTTTTTTTCCTTATTTCCCTCCGACTTTCTGTTTTCCACCTTCAGCCCAGTTGCATTTGGAATTGGAAGGAATGTTCCTTTGTGCTAGGAGATGAGGTCGCTGACCCTGCGACCCGCGGTCCAGGGAAAGCAAACCCAGGACAGTCCAGCGAGCAGGGTCAGCGTCTCCATCCGCAGGTCCTGGGTGTTCATGGCCACAGAGAAAGTTTGCAAACCTTGCTCCACCTCAGAGGGAAAACGGGACCAAGGTGGCAGTGGAGAGGGCGAGGGGTCAGGCACCGTTCCCGAGGCTGCACAGCTGGCTCCGCGCTTGGCGGGACCCACATGGGCCCTGGAGGCCGGCCAGGCTCGGGTGCAGCGAGACACGGACCTGGCTGCCCATTTCCTCCAGGGCTGTCAGATGGCACGTGAGCCGCCCTCAGCCACTGCCCTGGGCCACTGAGAAACCCCCTCCTTGCCAGGGGCCAGTCACATGGCTGCTGAGGGACACAGACCCTGAAGAGGGGACAGGAGATGCCCTTCTCCACCATCTCAAATGGAGGTTATTGTCCCTGCAGGCCTAACAGAAAACCCAGGCACGGGAGGCCCCAGTGGCTAGGCGGGCTAGTCCACCATGGGGGTCCAGGACCCGGCTCAGGGCCCACAGGACAGCCCCAGGATGGCAGCAGGGGTTCCCAGAGGTGATCACCCCAACTCTGCTGGGGTACACGCCACATCCCACCCTGTGGCCAGCACCCCGACTCTGCAGACAAGGAAGCCAAGCTCCGAGCAGCTGCGGAGGCAGACACTGGGAAGGAAGCAGAGATGGCCCCCCTGCCCTTCCTGTGGCCAAGGGCCCTGACCCGCAAGGAGCTGGGCAGGGGCTCTCAGCCCTCCTTGGATCACCCTCCTGATGGCTCCTGACCCAAGTTCTCAACATGTGGCAGACCTGAGGGCACCAGGGAGGGACAGCAGATTCTAGAGGTGTGGGCGCAGGCCTCAGTCCCTGTGACCAGCCCTTGGCCTCCCGCCCTCGGCTCACATCCCAGATACCTTCACCTGTCAGTCCTGCTGCCAAGACCCTCAGGCCCGGAAGGAGAATGACCAACAGGTTTGGAAGCCCCAGCGGACGGAGGGCAGAGGGAAGAACCTGCTTCTAGGGCAAATGTGGGCAGCGAGGGATGCGGGCGCCCTGCTGAGTCCCCGGGGACGCTGGACATCACTCTCCAGGGGGCAGGAGGACTAGGAGCTGCCCATCCGTGCATTCTCCACCTTTGCCTGACCCTGTGTGACCTCAGGAAATGACCCCACCTCTGGACCTCAGCCTCCGCCCTGAGCAGTGAGGCCAAAGGAGCTTCGTGTCCCGGGGCCTGAGGTGGCAGGCTGTGAGGCTTAGGATGGGCACCGGCCGACGGTGGCCCTCTTACCTCACCGCCCCGCCCACCACAGCCAGCCGGCTCTGTGCTATGGTCCAGAAGAGGCTGGACCGACCGTCCTTGGAGAGAAGGCCACCCAGGGGGCAGCTGGGCCGCCAGGCCTGAGGAGGGGCTGCAGGTCCCTGCACACCGCCACACGGTGCCACCATCCCTGTGAGCGGGCCGGCCTGCTGGGCGGGGAGGGTGTCACAGGGCAGAGCCCTGTTGCTCAACAGCAGGACCACGCCAGGTCCCAACGGTCAGGACCTGCTGTCGGAGAGGGGGCCTCGCCATCCCGCCCGCAGGCCGCGGGCTTTTAATACATTTAGAGAAGTTGGGTTTCTGCCAAGTTCCTCTCCTCGGATTCTTCCCGTTGCTCGTGGGTCCTGCCCACCCCCGGCCCGGCCCTGGTCCTCACAGCTCCTCGGGGTATCACAGGGCCACAGAGGACACAGAGGCCCCGTGGCCCAGAGACGCCTGGGCCCCTGGGAGGCCAGTTCCTGCCCACCCTCCACTCCTCCTTTCCTTTCGTGTCATTTTGTGTGAGAGAGGTCAGGACTGACCAGCTGGGAAGCCAAAGGTCCACGGGTGTGCCGGCTGCCTCAGCCCTTGGTGGGCAAGTGTGTCTCCCTCCCTGAATGAAGGGCCACTGGCTAGGTGGCCTATGCCAAGCCCACAGGGGGCCAAGGTGGGGCCGCCGCCCTTGGGAAACGCAGGGCCGGCCCCCACATCCCGGCGAGTCCACCGCTGGTGTCCCAGCAGGAGCTCCTGTTCCGAGTCCCTCTCCCCTAGGAACTCTAGAGCTGCTTCAGCTCCCGCTGCGGCCAAGACATGCGGCCAAGTGAGCAGCTCGGAAAAGCACGCGTCTACTCTCCCACGGCCCGGAAGTCAGGCTCAGCACGGCTGTCGCGGTGAAGTCAGGGTGTGGGCAGGGCCTC